>NC_091121.1:8018436-8318436 GCF_040183065.1 Periplaneta americana
TGTGTTTGGGAAAAACAGTGGATATAAAAAAATGTGTAAGGTTGCTCAAGTATTGGAGGGTGTGCCTGTAGGTGAAATTGACGGTGTTTGTGTTCGTGACATTCCTCTCTTTAAATATGCACGTCTTACGTCATGTGATGTGGGAAGATCGTTTTCACAGTATAAGTCGTTGTTCGGAGATAATCGGCATGCATTTGTGATGGAAAATTTGGAGATGACCTTTGTTGTTCACTGCAATTCTCGGCCAACTACTAGCACTCAAGTGTGGTTGGTGAGTACCTAGTAACATTTTTTTTTTCCAAACTAAGTAAGGTATTTTTGTCATATTTAAAAAATATATATTTTTTTTATTTTTAGCAAATATTTTCATACTTTTTAGCACATAAAAAATAAATATATTAACATTTTTAGCACATAAAAATCCACTCCCTAATCATCATTAACATGTCTTGATATTATACAGAGTGGAAGTGATATACCTATCTGTGCAGATTGACGGGAGCAATAAAATACATTAAATAAATTTAAAAAACTACTATGCATTTTGTAATTAAGTGCTTGATTAATTAGAAAATTAGGCTGAAAGTATCAAAATATGTGATTGCTGTCAGCCAATAAATTAATATTAAATTGTAACAAAACTAACATAATCCATATTACGAGCGATTAAATTCATTTATTGACTTATCTGAAAACACGACTATAAAGTAACATAATTCAATTTAAATCCTGCCCGAATTCAACCTCGAAAATTTCAAGCGCAATAATTAACAACAGTTCCTTAACAGAAACATCAACAACCAAATTTCTTGGCTTATAAATCGATAAATTATATCACATAAATTACCCCAAACTAAATTCAGCATGTTTTGCTATTAGATCTATGCAAAAAAATAGGAGATAGTAAATATCAATACCTTAAAAACAATATTCTTTCCATACTTTCACTCGATAATAAGTTTTGGAATAGGCAAATATTGTGGGGAAATTCTACAGATAGTAACAGTATATTCCTACTACAAAAAAGAGGTGCCAAATCTAGGGAATCGTGTAGGACCATTTTCAAAAAACTACAAATAATGCCCATGGCTTGTCAGTATATCTTTTCATTAATAATCTTCCTCGTATGTAATCGTGAAAACTTTGTAACTAATTCAACAGTTCATAGCATAAATACACGTCAAAAAATGACTTTCATACTCCATCGGCAAGTCTATCGTGCTATCAAAAAGGAGTGCGTTATATGGCAGTAAAAAAATTTTAGTAGCTTCCCTATCGATATAAAAAATGAAACTCAAAACATAAGATTATTTAGGGCCAAATTAAAGAAGTACCTAATTTCTCACGCCTTCTATTCTGTAGGTGAATTCATGACATTCAATAACGCTTCATGAAATTGATACCAAAACTTTGTATTGTACTAGTAGACTATATTGTAAATCTCGTCTGTATATATTTCAACTAGACTGTGACTATAAATTAAGGGTGCTATTCACAGACATTTCGCAGCATGCGCTACGAGCGTACTAAGCTAGCCCCGGCTATCCACTGGTTACTTGTACAGAATTCAAATCATATCATATCGCTAACACTGGTTTATGAATACGAAAAACGCTGATCATCCACCGGAAGCCCACGCTAAAAATGTCTATGAATACGGCCCTAAGATTTTATAATAGTATTAAGTTTTTTTACTTGTTCCATATTCTAGCTGTAAGCAATGTATGAATACCATGGAATGTTAATAAATACAATACAATACAATATAACCTATCAGAGAAAATAGATGTCAAGGACTATAACCAGGATAGAGCGAGTCTGTAACTAGAAGCGGAGTGAGGTGACAGGTGTTGGCAATAAAGATGGCGCTTAATGTGGTGTGACGCTTGTATTACTTGATGCACTGTAATATGCCTCCCCACGCAGATACCCTACACAACAGGCAAACACGAGTCCTACAATCCATTTCAAATGTTACATTTGTTCGGATCAAATTTCTGCAAAATTTAAAGAACAGAACTAAAATTCTTTCAATCATTTATTACCTATCCTCTGATTGAGCTTGTGGCTGATATGTAGGCTACATCTATTATCAGGCAGTACATCTCACTTGACGATATGTGTCAGAGGAAGAACTATTGTTTGTATGCATCTGAAGTCTGACTAGTGTAATATGTAGCTAGTCAGCGATGTATGCAATGGAGGGAGAAAAGAACTGGCCATCCTACTCCATTATATCCTGGCTTAGTTGCCTCATAAGTGGTGTCTTGTAGGTATCACTTGTGAGGTTCAACCTGTCTTCGGACAGTTGACTAAACAACATTTATCATAATATATTGATCTCTTAAATTGACTGAGCATATTGGGAATTAAATCAATGGCTTTCCCAAAATACGCAATGAAATATTTAAAAGAAAGCAAAAACGAGCAAAACTGTATTAAACTTTTTTTGTTTAAAATATCTCAGAGAATTCATTCATTTCATGTACTGTTCTGCCCAAGGGCAGATCTTTCACTACAAGCCCAGCTTTCTCCAGGCTTCCCTATTTTCTGCCTTCCACTTTGTCTCCTCATATGATCCATAGGCCTATATATTAATGTCGTCTATCATCTGATATCTTCATCTACACCGAACTCTTCTCCCGTTCACCATTCCTTGCAGGGGATCCTTCAGTAGGCAGTTTCTTCTCAACCAGTGACCCAACCAATTCCTTTTCCTCTTCCTGATCAGTTTCAGCATCATTATTTCTTCACCCACTCTTTCCAACACAGCTTCATTTCTTACTCTGTCTGTCCACTTCACACGTTCCGTTCTTCTCCATATCCACATTTCAAATGCTTCTAGTTGCTTCTCTTCATTTCGTCGTAATATCCATGTTTCTGCCTCATACAATGCCACACCCCATACAAAGCATTTCACTAGTCTCTTCCTTAGTTCTTTTTCCATAGATAAGCAGGAGATACTTCTTCTTCTATTAAAAGCTTCCTTGATCATTGTTATCATCCTTTTGACTTCTTGGCAGCAGCTCATGTTACTGCTTACAGTACACCCCGAGCGTTTGACTCTACTGCCTCATTTAGAATTCGCAAGTTTATCTTCTGTATTTTTCTTCCTATGACCATGCTCTTCGTCCTAACTCCCTGAAATTAATGACATTACAGTTCACGCTGCATATTTTCGATTTGTATTTCTTTGTTATTACATTAAAATGACGTATAAACCTGTTCTTGTTCATCATCTTGCAAAATGAATGACCATCGGAAAATATGCAACGTATTCCTGTCCATATACGACCCTTTTCAAAGACCAGATTCCGAGTTTCCGTCTAAAGGCTGGTTCACAATAAACCGGGAACGGAAACGACAACGAGAACGAGAACGGAAATGTTATTAAAATAAATATATTTAAATGTGAGCATTCACAATTAACTATTGTGATTGCTCACATTTAGATACATTTATTTTAACGTTATTTCCGTTCTCGTTGTCGTTTCCGTTCCCGGTTTATTGTGAACCAGCCTTAACTCAATATCAGATAAATTCCTTAGAAAGAATCCAGTATAGGGCAGCTAAATTTGTTAAAGGTAAAAGAGAAGATGGGAACGATACGATAAAAGAACTTAAATGGGAAACTTTGGAAAACAGACGTAGGAAAACTAGAATAACATCATTGTATAGAGCACATCTAGGTCAGAAAGCATGGGTAGACATAACGGCTCGGTTAGAAAAGCCAACGTACTATGGTAGGAACGATCATGATTTTAAAATCAAATGTAGGAAACAGAAAACGGATGTAGGTAAATTCTCATTTTTAAATAGAACTATAAATGATTGGAATGACCTACCTGCAGCGGTCTTTGAGGGCTGTCCTTCCTTAAGGAGATTCAAGAATAATTTAAAGAGTTGTGTATAAAGTGAAAATTAAAATTAAGGTGACATTCAACATTTAATTTTTTAAGGTGGCGTGTATTTATCTAGCCTGACGAGTTTACTTCCTTGGTTTGAATTGTAAATTATTTAAAACTAGCGTGTAAGAGGGCCTTAGACTAGAAATGTTTAGTTTAAATGTAGTTCTGTTTATAAGTATGCATAAAAATGCAATTATTAGACTTATTTGAACTGTTGTATCAGTGAAGCGAGGTGAGTCAGTGAAGTTATGGTTTTACAGTGCAGTGAACAGTTCCGATCAGTGATAATTTATAGCGTCAATGAAATGTGTTCTATAGTGTCAGTGAAATGTGTTACAGAGTGTCAGTGAAATGTGTGCTAAAGTGTCAGTGAAATGCGTCATAGTGCCACTACAGGGAATGAGATGAGAGTAAAGTGAAAGACTATTGAAAATTATGTAGGACCTATACATAATTATGTAGGTTGTGTTGTAAAATTAGGTGTTTTATTTTATGTTTTATTATTATTGTGTTAAATTGTATTGTGTATTCTTATTGTATTGTGTTAAAATTGTATATGTGTTGTAAATTTTATTATGTATTGTAAATTTTATTGTGTATTGCTTATCATTTTAACTGTGTATTGTTAATATTGTATATACCACTGCCACCGGGTGCTTGCCCACTTGCAGTGTAAATAAATACATACATACAACATTCATTCTGAATACGAGGAATAACGACCGCGCTGTCAATCTTGTCTAACGAGCGAGAGGGGGCTCGCGGGTTGTAGTTTGGTGACTAGCACTCTAGACACATTTGTGTAACGTTAATAAACTCCTGCATGTAGTCGAGAAGTATATTCAAGTGTGACATCACATGTGGAACGCAGTGGTATTGATCTCAACGGTGCAGTATGTTTTCAAAGCTTAATTAGGATCCCATACGTACACTGGGAGAAAGATACGTACGTAGCAAGCGAAACGTCTATCTACAAAATAACGGAAAAATATCCCCGATTGTCTATCGATTTCTCAAGGTTCTCTGCCACTGAGCTGAACGGAGTAGCGGATCTGAGAAAGTAGTGACGAATTAAAGGAACAATGATATGTTCACTTCGATTTCCTACAACGTAACAGGTAAATTGTGGGACATTTGAACCGGAATATTGAGAAACTCCACATGTATAGAAAACTAAACTTTTCAGGAAACACGGAAAACATCTCAGGTCCTAGATTTGTGCTCACATTATTTTTTTCGTAACACTTTAGCTAAAATGAATGTTGATAGGAATATGTGGGGTGTCTCTTCATAATATCATGAGCAGGGGCAGGTATTTATGGAGATTAATTTTATCACTTGTGTTTTTTTAATATTGGTGTCGTTGGAGATTGATTTGTACTCTTGGCGGAGATTAATGGATATGTTGGAAAATTCAATTATTTTGGAACTGGAGTATTAACACAGTACGAATACTACTTTCCAAATAATTAACATTAAAGTTCGTTGGATTCTGATAAAGGTGCGGTATGACCAATAGACAATATTTGTTGGATTGAGACTGTATTTAACACACATTCATTAAAAACTAAGAAAACTTGCAACCCTCAAATTAACACTTTCAAATTATTAGTGAAATGTTGAATTCTCCGTCTTTTGAGTTCACTAATGTACTCAGAACATTTGGAATACCATGTAATGTAGGGATAGCCTATACAGTGTAACAAATTCAAGTGAAAAGAAATCCGAAAAATACTCAGAATATGAAATTCGCTATAAAACGACGCAATAGTAAAAATAATTCGCTACTAGAACTCTATTTCGCGATTTGTAGCGATTGTTTTATCCGCATATTAATCAGAATCATTTAATTCATAAAGATTATTAAAAATCTATTGTATATCTATTTTTATTAGGTTATTTTACGACGCTGTATCAACATCTCAGGTTATTTAGCGTCTGAATGAGATGAAGGTGATAATGCCGATGAAATGAGTCTGGGGTCCAGCACCGAAAGTTACCCAGCATTTGCTCGTATTGGGTTGAGGGAAAACCCCGGAAAAAAAACCTCAACCAGGTAACTTTTCCCGACCGGGATTCGAACCCGGGCCACCTGGTTTCGCGGCCAGACGCGCTGACCGCTACTCCACAGGTGTGGACTGTATATCTATTATGTCGTGAATTTCGCTATCTCCATAAATACCCGGCCCTGATCAATTTTGTATAAAAAAATGGACATGTGGGGTTTCTCAATATTGTGATTAATTTATTCTCAAATTCTCCATTCCTAAGCTTAGTTACATAAAGTAATGGGTAGAGCCCGGATTTCCATGCACTATCAAATCTTAAAACATGAATTCATGCACTATCTTATGACAAAACATGCACAATGAAGTGAAAAATCAGTAAAAAAAAATACCCAGTATCAAAATTGAGTTCTACATTATGTTACATTTTTATTTCAATTTTAAACAACGTACAACTAATTTCTAAACATTTTCTTCACTTAAGCATGTTTATCTGAAGTACTACGTCACAAGTGACAGATGCATATTTAAGAGAAGAAATTAGGGATAATGTGAGGTCGAATTGTAAGTCTTCAGTATTTCCGCATGATCATAATCCCATCGGGAACCGAACCCGCGACCTTCCGACTTTGCAGTATTACGCCCTAACAGCGACGCCATTGCTCATGTCTTACAATCACAAAAAAAAATTACATCACAGTTCGTCTTCAGAAATTCCTTTCCTTCAATCCATTTTGACACAAGATCTCTTCTTGCAGATCTAACAAGAGCTACAACAGCACTTCACAATTCGACACAAACGTTTACTAAATTGGAGTTTTCAAGCAAGCTGCTTCTGCTTTCCTTTTTTCAGTATTTTGACTTCCGGCTTGTAACAAGCGAGAGTTTGGGGGTTGGAAATTCTAGTGTAACAAAGGGAGAGATTAGTGGAAAGTCCAAAGACTAGTTGTCGGGTAAAATGCTAGTAGCTTTCTTTAATTTTTATTACTAGACAAATAACGTGGAAATATCAAATTCTACGAAGCAACATTCGTAAAAGGCACTATTATGCAAGTTAACATAGTATATGCACTAAAGCCAGAAAAAAGACTAATATGCAATTATTGTTTAGTCAACTGTTCGAAGATAGGTTTGAACCTCACAAGTGATACCAAGAAGGCACCACTTATGAGGCAACTAGGCCAGAAGATAATGGGGTAAGGTGGCCAGTTCCTTTCCCCCTGCATTGCATACATCGCCAGCTAGATACATATTACACTAGTATGCAATATAAAAGTCTAAATATGTGCTTTTAAATCTAAAAATTTTCAAAACATGCAAACATGCACGGAAAAGTACGGTTATTTGGAATCGATAATCATAAAACCAATATTTTCAAAATTTAAGAAGTTTAACAAGACTATTACACTCCTACTACGTCATACTACTTTTGACCAATAAAACGGTACGAAAGGACGTATTTCAACCAATCATGGCTGCTTATCGGACAATTTTATCGCGTCCCTAGCATTTGTTTAATTTTATCGCGTCCCTAGCATTTGTTTCTTTGTTTGCCAACATTTGAAACTGCGCTGGTCTGGACGTCAAATATATATATATATATATATATATATATATATATATATATATATATATATATATATATAAAATTACAAACCACTCCAATCGATGCACAGCAGTTTCAAATATGACTCGCATTGGCATTCAAGAACAAGAATTAATAAAAATCACTGATCATACCTATGCATCTTCTGAAATCCGATTTACAAATAAATGAAGAGCACCATTCGGAAATCCCGAATAAGTTGAATACACCATGTAGGCCTAAATCAACGAGTTCCACTTCTATTACGCACACGTCCAATATAACATCAACTGAACCACCAACCACATTCAAATTTGAAAATTGTACATTCAATAATTATTCATTCGGAAATTCTGAATAAGTTGAATACACCACGTAGGCCTAAATCAACGAGTTCCACTTCTATTACGCACACGTCCAATATAACATCAATTGAACCACCAACCACATTCAAATTTGAAAATTGTACATTCAATAATTATTCCTTTTAAAATTATTCATGTTTATTTTTTATGTCATCGTCGTTAATTAAAACTTTTCTAACACTTGTGTATATTAGTTAGGTTATGTTATAGCTTCTGCTATATGATATTATGGATAGTCACGTATCAGAGATTGTTTAATATTAAGATTTATTGAAAATCATTTGTCAAGTGACGTTGATTACTGGGATTCAGATAATTGAAGTGGAATGTTGCATTTTAATAAAAATGAAACTGAATCAACAAAGCCTTCTTGACTAGTAACATTGCCATCGTGTATATAGATCGACAACTTCTCGACGAGAAGGCATTGCTCACTACTGCCATCTAGCATGCATCTAGCGTAATATTTGTAATGTTGAGATGGTACAATAATACATTTGAAGACAGTTGTATTTTCGTAAGTCAATTAATATTTTATTGTATTGGAGTACTTCGTTACTTCTAATCTTTATATACTTTCTTCTAATCGTGTAATAGTCAATTAAATCCCACTCGAGTTGGTTTTCTCCTTAATTTTGTTGAGTATTCCAGTCTTAAATAAGATTGTTGTAAGAAGTTGTAAAATATGTTTCATTTAACGACGCTCGCAACTGCCGAGGTTATATCAGCGTCGCCGGTGTGCCGGAATTTTTTTCTCGCAGGAGTTCTTCTATATACCAGTATATCTACTCATATGAGTCTCTCGCATTTAAGCACGCTTAAATGGCATCGACCTGGGCCGGGATCGAACCCGCAACCTCGGGCACAAAAGGCCAGCACTCTACCGATTGTGCCACCTATGCCGACAACAAAATTGTTAAAATGTTTCGTTTCTAATACAGTGAAATGTCGTTATAACTAACACCACTTCCATTAATTTTTCAGTTCAACGAAAGTATCGTAATTTCCGTCCCTGTCTCCACAAGACACAATGTTAAATAATTTCGCTTCTACGAACGTCCGTATTAAGAAAATTTCGTTAGAACAAAAAAAGTCCCTCCATCATGTATTTTTTTTATTTTATTGGGTTATTTTACGACGCTGTATCAACATCTAGGTTATTTAGTGTCTGAATGATATGAAGGTGATAATGCCGGTGAAATGAGTCCGGGGTCCAGCACCGAAAGTTACCCAGCATTTGCTCGTATTGGGTTGAGGGAAAACCCCGGAAAAAACCTCAACCAGGTAACTTGCCCCGACTGGGATTCGAACCCGGGCCACCTGGTTTCGCGGCCAGAACCATCATGTATATATGTATGTATGTACATCGTAAGTGAATTATATATCGACTAAATAAGGGCCAGATAGACGTCTTTGACTACATATCGATTTCCCCAGGTTCCCTGCCATCCAACTTCACAGCGTAGCAGATCCCACAAAGGTTAAACAAATGACTGGAACAGCGGCACTTTTACCATCGATTTTCTCAGCCATATAGGAGTAGTAAATGACGGGCTATCTCTCCAGATGTCTCACTTCTGAACATAGTGACATAAAATGAAACCTCTGTTAGAAGAAATAAAGGGGGCTGATCTCATTTTGGGTAATAAATGTATATCTCTGACTGAGATTCTGGTTGATATGTACATCTATTAATTATCAGGCAATATATCTCACTTGACGATATATCTAAAGTCTATTTAGTGTAATATGTAGCTAATCGGCGATGTATACAATGGAGCATTATCTCCATTATCTCCTGGCCTAGTTGCCTCATAAGTGGTGTCTTTGGACAGTTGACTGAACAACAACAACCCTTTTTAGAGTTAAAATGTTAGAAACTGACTCACAGTCACAAGTTGTGTACAATGTACATAAAAGCATCACGTGTATTAAAAAAACTTGACACAATGCATACAATACGTACAGCCCCAGAAACAAAATTTGGGCTACTTGAATTTTGTTTCTAGGTCTGTGCAGTATTATGAAGTTTAAATATCTACTGATTCTTCAATATCTCTTTAAGAAAAAGTCCTAAATTTTCTTTTAGGTCATTTGTTCGCACCTTTTTCTGGCAAGAATATCACGCCTGCTTAGTGCTTGGAGTAGATAATAATAATAATAATAATAATAATAATAATAATAATAATAATAATTGTAACGTAAAATATAACATAAAGAGATAAAATTTCAGCTCACCCCTGAAAGAGTAGAACTTAGGGGCGGATTCCTGAATTTAAATTAAGAAGTATATAATACAATTTGTCTTATGTCTACTACACAATAAGAATATATAAATTTAAATTTACAATTTTTCATTATTTGAATGGGTTATTTATGAAAGAGCCTGAGTCTTGAATACTAAATTGTTAGCAATTAAATAAAAACTGCTTAAAAGCCGAAATTTTGAAAAATAAGGCTGAAATAAAAATTGTATCATAAATTCTACAAACCATTTAGAGTGTGAAACTTAGTCCTCTGCATATCTAAATCGATGTATCTCCACTCAAAGAGCAGTTATTACATTACAAACTCATTTTCACAAAATAATGACTTAGGCCCTTTCATAAATAAGCCATTCATTTATAAAATCCATACATAATTTTTTTTATTTAATACTAGAACTGTTAGAATTGAAAAGATTAGGATATTTAAATATAAATTTGTTAGGCCTATATATTCTTGGACCTAAATTACTACAATGATTAATTACTGTAGCAGTGTTGCGTTTGGTTAAACAATCTTAAAGAATTCATACCTTCTGTTTCATAACTATGAGAATACAATTCAAAATTATTTCGATTTTTATGTATGAATTTTATTAATAGAATGAATAGGAAAAATTTCCAATTTTTATATTTCTATTTCGTACTATGTTCTGGTCACGAAACATTATTATTATTATTATTATTATTATTATTATTTTTTTTTTAAGGTAAAGGTATCCCCGTAACATGCCATGAAGGCACTTGGGGGGGGGGGCATGGAGGTAAAGCCCCATGCTTTCCATGACCTCGGCACTAGAATGAGGTGGTGTGGTCGGCACCACGCTCTGACCGCCTTTCACCCCCGGGAAAGACCCGGTACTCAATTTTATAGCAGGCTGAGTGAACCTCGGGGCCGTTCTGAAAGTTTGGCAACGAGAAAAAAATCCTGTCACCATCTGGGATCGAACCCCGGACCTTCCAGTCCGTAGCCAGCTGCTCTACCAACTGAGCTACCCGACCGCCATTACTATTATTATTATTATTATTATTATTATTATTATTATTATTATTAAATCCTTGGGGAGGCCGAGGCGTAGGTGGGAGGATACTATTAAAATGGATTTGAGAGAGGTGGGATATGTTGCTGGGGACTGGATTAATCTTGCTCAGGATAGGGACCGATAGAGGACTTATGTGAGGGTGGCAATGAACCTCCGGGTTCTCTAAAAGCCATTTGTAAGTACGCAAGTATTATTATTATTATTATTATTATTATTATTATTATTATTATTATTAT
This sequence comes from Periplaneta americana, assembly GCF_040183065.1. Lineage (NCBI taxonomy): Eukaryota > Metazoa > Arthropoda > Insecta > Blattodea > Blattidae > Periplaneta > Periplaneta americana. The sequence goes on from NC_091121.1 coordinate 8,029,844, forward strand.
TACTTGAACACACAGAACAAGTCAAATGACCTAAACTAGAGAAGTTTATGATGATGATGATGATTCTGTTATTTTATATACGTTAGAAAATACGTAAATAACTTATTTTAATATATTACAAAGAGAGGAAATGTCTGCTAAGAAGACTCGTATGTACCCAACAGCATTTTCTCAACTCTGAACACGCTATAACAGTGTAATTTTAAAACAAATTCATTTGATTAAAAAGCCCAGCTTGAAATGTACACAAAATTAAATAAATATAGTAGCCGAAGAAGAATTTTTTATAAAACTGTAACGAAGTACAAATAAAATAAAATCATACGCAAGCATTGCCTTAAGAAAATGCAACCTTTTAACATATCTATTCAGTTCAGAACAGTGTTTTACCAATAATATGCATATAACATTTTTGTCTGCACCTGTGTTAAATTTCACAGCCAGTACTAAGTCTGGTGAAGCGGAAAGGTAAATGTTTTATTGGTTATTTTACGACGCTTTATCAACTACTATGATTATCTAACATCTGAGTGAGACTAAGGAAATGAGTCCAGGGTCTAACGCCAGCATTTGCTCTTTAACGGGTTGAGAGAAAACCCAGGAAAAAACCTCAACCAGGTAACTTGTCCTAGCGAGGTTTTGAACCCAGGTCCGCTCGTTTCACGGTCAGGCAGCTAATAGTTACTCCACAGCAGCGGACTGAAGGCAAATGTGAGCTTCAGTTTGATTTTAATGTGCGAATCAGATTGATTTCATGTGGCCATATTATGATCATTGCACGAATACCAGGTTTAGGTTAACCGCCTTTCAGTTGACAGAGGTTCAGTTAAGGCTGGTTCACAATAAATCGGGAACGAGAACCAGAATGAAAACGAGAAGCCGAGGACGTGAATATGAAAATTTTTGATTCACAATAAACCGAGAACGTAGACGACTATGCATATCGATATGCATGTCATTAACGATATGTAAAGTCGATATTACGCATTCTGATGTTATTTGTGTATAATTGACCAATGGCGTTCTCTCATGAGTACAAGGCAGCCAACATAAACACAGGTTAACCAACTTCGAAATTTCAACTGAAACATTTCATTAGGTACGGTACTATAAATATGCCCATGCATCTTTATTATCACAACCTATTTTAAGTCTTACTTACTTACTGGCTTTTAAGGAACCCGGAGGTTCATTGCCGCCCTCACATAAGCCCGCCATTGGTCCCTATCCTGAGCAAGATTACTCCAGTTCCTACCATCATATCCCACCTCCCTCAAATCCATTTTAATATTATCTTCCCATCTACGTCTCGGCCTCCCCAAAGGTCTTTTTCCCCTCTGGCCTCCCAACTAATACTCTATATGCATTTCTGGATTCGCTCATAAGTGCCACATGCCCTGCCCATCTTAAACGTCTGCATTTAATGTTCCTAATTATGTCAGGTGAAGGATACAATGCGTGCAGCTCTGCGTTGTGTAACTTTCTCCATTCTCCTGTAACTTCATCCCTCTTAGCCCCAAATATTTTCCTAAGAATCTTATTCTCAAAAACCCTCAATCTCTGTTCCTCTCTCAAAGTGAGAGTCCAAGTTTCACAGCCATACAGAACAACCGGCAATATAACTGTTTTATAAGTTCTAGCTTTCAGATTTTTTGACAGCAGACTAGATGACAAAAGCTTCTCAACCGAATAATAACTGGCATTTCCCATATTTATTCTGCGTTTAATTTCCTCCCGAGTGTCATTTACATTTGTTACTGTTGCTCCAAGATATTTGAATTTTTCCACCTCTTCGAAGGATAAATCTCCAACTTTTATAGTTCCATTTCGTACAATATTCTGATCACGAGACATAATCACAAGTCTACCATAACGTAAAATAATTAGAGAAGAAACATTTGTAATAGGACAAAAATTAACACAACAGTAGTTATTGAATTGAAGCATGAATAAGTAGTGTGTAATACAAGCAATACAACCGGTGGACTGAAGGCAAATGTGAGTTCCAGATTGATTTCATGTGGGCATATTATGATCATTGCAGGAATTCCAGGTTTCGGTTAAACCGCGTTTCAGTTGACAGAGGTTTTATTGCACAAATAAGTCATGAAAAAGAAGGGGCTGCGCGGAGAGCTAGTGCGTCCACCCTCCCAATCAATTTCTGTTTCGTTTCGTCTTTCAGGATCTGAATCGGAAGTGAGAGCCAGCCAGTTCGATGCCAGAAGCAAGTCGGAGCAGCGGTGAGAGGAAGGCCAGCGCATCGTATCCAGTCCCCCCGACTGGGTACGGTGACCAATGATGGAGGTGGCGTTGCCCATGGCGGCAGCTGCCAACATGGATTGCTACGAAGACATGTTCAAGGAGATCACGAGGAAACTCTACGGCGAGGAAGGCTTGCCGGACACCAACGGGGACGCGGGGCCGGGGGGAGGCAATAGTAACAGCGGAGGTGGGGGCGAGGGCGGCATAGCGACGAGCATGCGCGCTGCGGCCGCGGCGGCAGCAGCAGCAGCGGCGGGCGTAGGTGTGATGCCAGACTACGAAGGGGAAGGCAATGGAGGCGACGACGGGCACCACTCACATGGCGGGGCTCTGACCGCCTTCGGCCTGGCGGCTCTCATGCAGAACGGCTTCCCCCCGCCCCCGGGGATGTTGAGTGCACACCACCACTTCCAGGAGGCGAAGTACAGGGGCGGGGCGGCGGCGGTCGGCCACCACCATCACCACCACCACCACAACTCCGGGGGCGGCAGTAACCCGGTGGCAGCGGCGGAGGACAAGTGGGTGGCCAGCGAGGAGGTGCTGCAGTGGACGAGCTCCAAGATCGCCAGCTACAACCCGGCGCAGAAGCTGTTCCGCTGCTCGGAGTGCGAGTGTGTGGGGTTCTTGTCCCGCGTGGCGGAACACTGGCTGGGCACCCACGCCAACCTCCGGGTGTTCCAGTGTCCGCAGTGTCCGTACTCCAGCGCCTGGGCGCGCTGCGTCAGGATGCACCTCACGCGGCAGCACAACGTCACGGAGGCGCCCGGAGACGGCGTCGCCACGCTGTACAAGGAGAACCCCGTCTTGGAGGAGGTCACCAAGTACTTGCAGAGGCTCAAGACCAAGGTGGAGACGGCGCCACCGACAGTGCCCCCCAACAACCAGAAGCACCAGGAGTTCCACCACCAGCCGCCTCCCGGAGGCGGCAGGACCAGCGCCTCGGCGGAGAACCAGAGCACCAAACGCTACTGCTGCACCTACTGCCCGTACGCCACCGACCGCAGGGATCTCTTCACCCGGCACGAGAACATCCACCGCGAGGAGAAACCCTTCCAGTGCTACGTGTGCCAGAAACAGTTCAACCGCGCGGACCACGTCAAGAAGCACTTTCTGCGCATGCACCGGGACTACCCGTACGACCTCAACCGCATACGGCGTCAACCGCCCAAGAACGCCAGCGGCATGTCGTACTACCACAAGTACAACAATAACAACAACTCGACTGCAGCAGGGACCAACAACTCGCATCGCCAGCAGGACAACCAGAATAACCACCACCAGAACAACCACCAAGTGTTGATGGCGCCACCCATCCACCAAGTGCACCACCACCACAACCTCAACATTCCGGGGGGGTTCTCCTCGGTGGGGCTGCGAACAGGGGCGAACCCCCCGCCCATCGGCAAGCCCAAGACTCAACCCCCACCCCCCCAGCAGCAGCACAGCCACAACGGCTGCAACGCCAAGTCCCACGGCAGCAAGACGAAGAAGAAGGGCGAGAAGCGTTACTCGTGCTGTTATTGTGCGTGGTCCGGGGTTGACAACTGGTGTCTGAAGCGCCACCTCAACACGCATCTGAAACCGTTCGTGTGCGTTCTGTGCGACTACAAGGCGGCTCGCTCCGAGCGACTCGCCACCCACGTGCTCAAAGTGCACAACAAGCGCGCTTGTGGGCGGTGCTCCTTCCTGGCAGACGACCAGGCCCAGCTGAGCCTGCACCTCCAGGAGCACCAGTAAGTACCACTTGCTGGCCCTGCAGTGACGCCACTAACCAAACTAACCCAGACTGCTGCAAGCTCCGTCCGACACTGCACCATCTGCTGCCGCACTTGCTGTTATGAATGTTCACTCTTCATCTTCACCCTGTGTGATTATATAAGAAAAAACACGACCTGTCTGTGTTTCTAACATCAACCCTAACCACAACCCTCCTTTCTCACTGTTCGCAGTCCGTTGGAACATAGGAACAATCGTTCTTCCAACAACGTCCTTCGAAATGTTGGCTTCTCAAGCCATCCACCACCAATGCCAGGCTCCTTTGGGTAAGAAAAAAAGTTACTTCCATTTTCCGTGAAAATGTTTGTCGCTTAGACTTTTCTTTTCTGTGTTTAAACCCTGCTGTCCAGTAATTTTATTAATCTGACTTCTTGTAGCACAAATTATAATAATATAACATGGATGCGTGTAATTTAAATTAGCATGGTAGCGGTGTTGGCATAGTCGGTTCAATATAACGTGAGGTACTACGTTGCAACAACATTTTCCCCCACAACTTGATCACCTGCTATAATTTAGTGGTTTTCTAGCTGTTAGTTTCACTTCACTATACTGGCAACATTTCCTACAATACACCTATGTTTCAGGTATCACGATAGTTGCTCATTTAGCAACTGTTGGGCTAGCACAATTTGAGGCAAGCTACTCTAATTTAAATTAATTTTACTTATTTTTTTTATTATTTATTTACTTTATTGCTAGTAAGTCTGAGATGAATACAAATTAATAAATACAATGAAAGATAAACTAGCCCACTTCTGAATGAGTAAGACTCGTGCTCAGGAGGGGATTCCTATACAAACAGACACAAAATTAAAATTGAAAGTGAATACAGATTAAATAGTGTTTAATATGTTAAAACCCAAGCTATAAATCCAATAATTTTTTTTTATTTTTTTATTAATTTGGAGAGGATTCGTGGTTAAAATAATATTGGAATAAAATTTGTTTAATAACCTGGGACCTTGACTCATGCTATGATAAAAAGCTGCATTGGTTTTACATTTTGGTTCACACAAACGCAGAGAATTCATATTTTTAGTTCCATATTTATGTATATACCTTTCAAAGTTATTAAAATTTATATGAAAATATTTTAATAAAATAGAATAATACATTTGTTTAATATTGAAAACTTTGAAGTGTTTAAACAACAATTCAGTTGGGTAATCTTTCTGCTTTTTTAAACAAATTTTTAATACTTTTTTCTGTAGTAAAATTAACGGATAAAGGTTGGATTTACAAGTTCCACCCCAACCTATGATACCATACATAAATATAGATTATACACCAATTTTATTCACATATATTATATCTTTATTTTATATCGCGATTATAATAAAATATAATACGGAAATATTACTATTCCTTCATATAGCGAGTTGTACTTGAAATTATTGTTTTCATAGTGTCTTAGGTTCAAAGTTGGCAGTATTAAAGTGCCAGCCATCTTTGATCTTTGGTACTTTATCATATATTGTTTTGATTATATCATGGCCATCTGTCTGATATTCTAACGGTAAAAACTTTAATTACAAATGTGACTCTTCATTTCAGCAAATAATGAAAACACTTTATTAACCACGCACTTTCTAAAATATAGAAAAGAAATATCATTAACTTAATACCTTATTCATTGTTACTAAGTGTAGGTGAAATTTGCAACTCTTTATTTTTCATCACATTTTATTGTTATCAAAACTTCTGCTCAGCATTGTAATACTCAATTTAAAGTATAAAACTTGTAGTTGTGTTGGTTAATAGTAGAAATATTGTCATTATATGCAATATACGTAATGGTTTCTTCGTTGACAGCCTATCGTTTCGAGTTCGTGTAAAAAATATGTGAAATAACCTAAGCATGTTGAAATAAAACATAGGAGTAGCAATCTAAAAGTTAATGTGAGGGTACTTTCATGAAGACGAACTCGCTTACGCTTAGTATCCGAGCCCTGGTGACCTTACAACATGGCTCTACCGATACATGATCGAGGTGTACATTGCAGTTCACGTCAGATTAGTTCCTAAAAAGCTAATATGGCCGTCTTTTCAATGTTGCCATCTGTTACCAGATATCACCAAAGCAGGTAAATTACAATGTCAACTACGGCAGCAATAATAATAATAATAATAATAATAATAATAATAATAATAATACATTATTTATTTACGATTTGACTTAATATTAAAATTTATTTTGTCAGGCAACATGAAATTCATTACTTTGACTGAACTGTTTATGATTCGTGAGACCTAACCTAAAAATTTATTTCCTTTTCCCACATCAAAATATTAGTAGGAACTACAAAAACCGAATACCACTTTAAAATGTTTATTTATTAATATTAATATTATTAATTACGTTCAAATTTCAATGATGACTATACTTGTTTTTTTGAAAGATGGGACATGACAGTTAAGCGGCCGAGCTTGGAACTACAGTGCTATGTTGCCAATATGGACTACCCTGCTGCCAGCTGATGGAAGCTAGCAATTGACGTTAAGATGGCTGACGTTAAAACATTCATTGACAATCGACGCGAACAATACAAAAATCGACAGAGAATCAAACACGAAACATATCAATGCTAACATTGTGTGCACAATAAATGCCGCCAAGAGAGCTATTAAGCACTGGCCACGTGGGAAAGGTACGTTTGGCAACTCAACCGTTGTTACCATAGCAACAGGCCTACCACGCTACGTGACATTCAGTTGTTTTTCCGATCGCAACGCTCCTGTCATGTCCCATCTTTCAAAAAAACAAGTATAGTAACTTTCCTTTCATGGAAGTTTAAACATTTGACAGTGCTGTCAACATAATAGTTAGAAAATAACTGCCAGTTGTAGTATTTATCAGTATCGAAACTAAAAACAAAGTAGCCAAAAGAAAATTCAACCTGACAACTAGAAAATCACTGTAATCCACTAACATATATAGTAATAGGAGGAAAATGATTAGGTTTCACCCTTGGGGTATGAAGTATAAAGATCTGGAGTGTAAGTCATTCCTTAGATTTATCTTGGCATGAGGTAATTTTTTAATGGCATAGACTGATAACACTCGCTAGTCACTTTCGTTCCATGAACATTGGCAACATTTTCAAAGGCAAATGATGTTGTCAACTCAACAGTTAGAAAGTAAATGCTGGTTGTAGTATTTGTCAATACCGAAATTCGAAACAAAGTTAGCAAAAGAAAATTCAACTGACAACTAGAAAATCACTATAATCCACTAGCATATATAGTAATAGGAGGAAAATGATTAGGTTTAAAGTATAAAGTATAAAGATCTGGAGTGTAAGTCATTCCTCAGATTTATCTCGGCACGAGGTAATTTTTTTTTAATGGCATAGACTGATAACACTCGCTAGTCACTTTCGTTCCATGAACATTGGCAACACTTTCAAAGGAAAACGATGCTGTCAACTCAACAGTTAGAAAGTAAGTGCTGGTTGTAGTATTTGTAAGTACCGAAATTCGAAACAAAGTTGGCAAAAGAAAATTCAATCTGAGAAGTAGAAAATCATCATAATCCACTAGGATATATAGTAATGGAGGGGAGGAGGGTGAGATATGGTTAGGTTTCACCCTTAAGGTATAAAGTAAGGTGATCCGGAGTATAATTCAGTCCTGAGATTTAGTGTAAGGCAATTTTCAATTTATTTTTTAATGGTACCGGTAGGAGTTTGTTGATAAAGATGTGGTGACAGATTGACTGGCATAATAAACGTAACGTCTTCTCCCTACTGCCAACACCGCTGCAGCAGGTAGTGCTAGGGCTCTGGCTGCAGTACTTCCACGCGGGAGGAAGTTGTATTAATTGGTTGATGTAGTCCCCTGCCTGTTGCAGGAACCAGACCGTCGGCGCCACCAACAACGGCCACAGCCTGGTGAAGCGCGAGCACTTCGAGCTGGAGGCGGCGGCCGCCAGCGCCATGCTGCAGCAGCACGGCCGCCTGGTGCCGCCCCCCGTGCTGCACGGCCACCAGGACTACCGCCCGGGGCCGACGCCGGGCCCCGGGCAGCAGGGCGACGACCAGTACATGCGAGCGGCCAAGCAGCACTACGGCGCCGCGCGGCTGTTCCACTACATGGAGGCGTCGGACACCTCCGACCCGGAGGACAACCCGGAAGAGGCGGTGGACCCGGAGGAGGAGGAAGAGGAGCCGCCCCCGTTCATCTGCCGTGAGTGTGGCTGTGAATTTGTGGACGATACCTCGCTCGAGACCCACGACTACACGCATCACCGTACCAAACGCGCGGCGCCCGCCGTGGACACGGGCGGCGGCAAGCCGCTGCCGTACCAGTGCAGTGTCTGCGGGCGCAGCTTGGCATCGCAGATGGCCATGATGGAGCACATGCGCGCCCACACGGGCCTCCTGGTCCACTGCCGTGCGGAAAGCTGCGACTTCTCGACGCCTCTGGGTGCCGACGCCCTCAGAGAACACGTCGCGACACTGCACGAGGACGGGGGCGGCTGCTGTCCCCACTGCGGGCTGGCGTTCGGTACGGGCGATGCGGTCGAACGCCACCAAGGGCAGCACCACGATGCTCTGGACAAGTGCGCCCTGTGCGACGCTATCTTCAGGAGACACTTTGCCGGCACGGTAAAAGACAACGTGAACAACAATATATGCAATAGCAGGAGATGCAGTACTAGTGGTGCGATTGATTCAAACATGAACCATTCTACCTTGCTTCAGAGGACAGAAGACCACAGCAGTCGTGATGGAGCCGCGGGCTCGAAGCGTTCCAGGAAACAGAGCCAACCACGGAGGGTGATTCCGGACGTTCTCGATTCCGAGACGGAGATCCAAGTCTTGCGCCACCCGGGGTTCCTCAAGAGCCGGTTACCAAAGAGAAAGCGTCGGACCAGTACTGCGGAAATGTCGCAACTCAGGGACAAATACGCCGAACTGCTTCTGACACGGAAAGGTCTGAGGTGCAATTGGTGCCGGCAGGAAGTGTCCACGTTTCCGTACCACACAGCTGCCAGCCTGGCGTCCCACCGGCTGTGGCGACATACCAGGGCCAAGTTTCAGTGCGAGCACTGCGACCGGGGCTACCGGCACCGCTACCAGGTGGTGCTGCACGCCAGCAGGGAACACGTCACCATCAAGCCACCGTCGGCATCATCCGAACCAGTAACAGTGCCTGAACCTTCTTCAAAGGAACCAATACTCTCACCTGTACCTGCACCAACTGAACCTTCATTTTCAAGCATCAATGTACCTGATTTATTAATAAACCCGAACACGCCTGTACATACATCCACCCTGAAACAACCAGAACCCTCTCGGCTGGACGATTCGTCCATGCTGAACACGCCTCTGCCTGCACCGATGCCTCCTACGTCCTCTTCATCGCCGTCATGAGACCTGTTCACATCGTAGTCGCATTTCAATTCTTCATCACATACTTTCTATTCAAATGTAATGTGTGTATAAAAGTGCTTTCCTGAGAATTGTAATATGTGTATTTCATATTAGATAGGAGTAGGTTTTACAATATTTCGTATATTCGCAACAGTCCGAGACACCCACATCCTAATAGCTAACACTAAAAGCAGAACTTAACATTCATTTTTCACGCATTTCAAAGAGCAAAGCTGCAGACAATTTTAGTGCACGAAACAACGAACAGAGAAGAAGCAATAACAGAAGATCGCATTGACTCTGCAGCGAAAAACTCTTTTGTTTCTATTACACATTCTAATGCCGATACGGGTCGATAAAGCTGCTACCACACTGGCTATTGTTTCAAGAACAACACAAAGCAAGTATCTGTGGGATCTTGTGATATGTCAGAAGTGAACGCAACAGTTTTCGTAAAATTTGTTCGAAGTTCGTTAGAGGCAAGATACAAACAAAACTTGAGTTCACAACTAACAAACTACAAAGCCTGGGAAGTGTCAAAATTAACATATCCAAAAGAGGATGGAAAGGTACATCATTAAAGGACCTCTAATTGCGTTAAGAGAAACAGTGGAAATCCATTTCATGTCATCTTATGTCACATTAGCAACACACTGCACACACAAGTCGAAAGCAAGTTTTTCTAAAACACTATAAGTTTTAAACAAATAGAAATAGACATAGGAACGCAAGTAATAGTACATTTTTATATGATGTTTTCGTAATTGCTAAACGTAGTTATTTCCAATCAAATTACAATATTTGCAGTAAAAATATCTGATGAGAGTGGAAGAATGTCTTTCTACTTGTGGACCATAAGTATATAAGTATTAAATATTGTACAGAATTTTATTCCAATTTAATATTAAAAGTCTGTTTTATTTCTTAAATAATTCATGGTTGTTGTCTTTCTTAAAATGACTTCTGACTCCTGTTTCTGAGCTACCACATAAGAGCTCATAAACTCTCCCAAGATCCTAATTTTGTTTAGAATCTTTCATAATTGAGTGATAGATGGGAAATAGCAAGTTTTTAATTTGAAGTGGACCAAAATGGCTTACATACATCTGAAGTAATACATAAGTCAATTCATTATTTACATTTTGTTATTGCAAATAATCTACACGGGCATCGCAAAATTTGTTTCGTGAAACAGTGCCTGAACTTCGACGTAAGTTCCATTTGACAACACCCCTCTCCACGCTGAACCTTTTCCTCTAGCATTGTCTGTACTGTCAACAGTGTTATCCAGTACTATCTGAATGGTGATTTGGCGTTCATAACAGATATTTCTGAACAGCTGAACAAATTAAATTGCTGGCTTCAAGGACGTGATCAGAACATAGTTGACATGTATGACGTGGTGAAATCTTTTTCCATGATGATAAATGTTTGGAAAGTGCAAATGAAAGAAAATGAGTTTATCATTTTCCTTGTCTGAAGTCACTTTCAAATGTTTCTGATTTAATAATAGATAAATCCTGCGATATCCTGAAAACATTACTTCCAGAATTTAGAGATAGAAGGTTTTGTGATTTTAAACAAATGGAAAATGCTTTCTCTTTATTTACAAATTCTTTTAACACACTCATTCTGAAGGTACGACCAGATTTACAATTTGATGTTGCTGATCTCCAAAATGACACCTTTGAGAAAAGCAAGCATAAGGATTGTGTTGGTTTAGATGTGTTTAAAAATATTTACTCTCTAAACATCCACGTCTTAGATAATTTACTGCCACACTCACAGCTATGTTCAGTTCTACGTATTTTTCTGAACAATTTTTTTTCAAAATTAAACATATTAAAATGAAAAAGGACACACATAACATGTCAGCCTTCATGCACAATTGACAGTGGCCACTTATGAGGTAAACTCTAATTTTGAGACCTTACCAAATAGAAATATTGTAATAAAAAAATAAAAGAATGCAGATGAAAATAGTATATATATATATAAAGATAAATTTTTGGTCCTACAGAATAATCTGTGGAAGTTATCATTTGTTACTAATGGAGAAAAATCCAGTTCGATCCTCGGCACTGGAGCGAATTTTTCTCCATTAATAACAAAAAGAAAATAATATAATCCTAAAAAGATATTCATTCCGTTATTTCTTTGTTATGAACACGGAAGGTAGTGACAATCACAAACCGCCTCTGTTCCTCAACCCAACTTCACTTTGTGTGTAGCGACTGTAGCAGGTAGTATTTATATTACGTCATGAATTTGTGACTTTTGCGATGCCTGATTCACAATTATTAATAAGGTATATGCATCTTCAGGCAAATTAGTGGGAAAATATTGATTCACTTTAACCAGAAAATACTCCTCTAAATTCACATTCACCAAAATAATTAGCTTAAATACAAATCTAAATATGATATAAAATATGTAAATTACCAGGTATATCTCAAATTTTTCAGGAAAAAGGTTTACAATGACCGCAGATTTACACAAAAGTACCTACCTAACCCCCAGACCAAATACCCCATGATAAAAACATTAAAAGTACATTTCCTATTCTATCAACCGTCTCTAAACACACACCTTCATCTCAAACAGCAGAAATAACTAAAATGCTCTCTCCATTAATAACACTCAATAAAAGAATTGTATTCCAATGGATACCATCCCACTGTGGAATCCTGGGAAACGAGAATGCGGATGCTTTAGCAAAGAAGGGCAGCATTGCTACTTACAGACCTGTTACTAAATCTACGTATTACTCTGTGAAAAGATTTATTAAATCTACATACTTAGACTTCAACAAACAAAATTTGATAACACAATCCCAAGGGAAAAAATGGAACTCTCTGCATCATAATCCACAGTTAATTCCCGATTTACCACGAAAATCGTCTGTAGCTGCATTTAGATTGGCAACAGGCCATTACTGTTTGGCCAAACACCTGCATAGAATTGGAATATATCAGTCCCCTAACTGCCCATTGTGCAACTCAAACCAAGAAATGGATTCGGAACACCTCAAAATCTGTGCTTCAGTGGCTGGCCATGATAATATCTTTGAAAAATATTGGAGTGCAAGAGGTCAAATGACTTTATTGTCAAACGCCTGCCATTAGAAAACAACAACATTTCCTAAAAGGATTGTACATTCCATTTTCGGCTGTACAAGGAAGTCAGTAGCAATTAATTTCTATTTTACGTTTATCGCACAGATCCTAGTATTATTTTGGCTATGAATAACCACCTTTGCTAAATCTCAACAGAAAACATAACCCTATTTTATTCTTAACAAAACTTTTCTAATTACAGTGCATCAGAAAACTCAACGCAGTAAATTTAATATTACTGACCCTTTTATACTTATATTGCATTAAGTCACCAAACTATGCAAAAATTAACAATTACAAACAATGACATACCTTAAGTTGAGTGCTTCATCCACATTTTGAGGATACCTGTAAATGAAAAAGGAAATAATATATATTACTCCTTCCTCAAGAATGGCAGATTGAAGTTAATTTAACAGTTTCAAACACTGATATACGTGTATAATACTTTCAGTAACTAGGGCTATTGTGTGTTACAGATGAATCTTGTTATAATAATTCACACAGTCATCAACATCAGTATGCTTTAAAAACAGGTAAAACAAGATGTTAAATTGAGACATTTATTCCTACTGGTATTCTTCAATTTGTTAGTTTGTTCTTTCTTTCTAAATAAGATACCAATGAAAACATAGTCACATGTGAGCGTTTTTCCAGGGAAGAAGCAATGAAAATAAGAAAATTAAGTAACTACAAAAACAAGGTAATTTTAAAATGACGGTAATCAAATGAAATGTTATTAAAAGAAAAAGACACGAATTGCTATACATTTTTCAGTCATTGTTCCCATTAAAATTAATTTAGTTTTAATTAAGAGAACCATTTAGAATTCGTAAAGAACAAAAGGGAACAAATGTCGCAAGAAAATGTTTATTGATTTTTCTTGTTATCATTTTTCTTTTTAAATTTCTGTAATTTATTTCAGTGACTCAACAGGCCAAGTTGTGAAACAAGTGACTAATAGGTTTGGAGCTCACATAAAATGTATACAATTCAAAGTATTCTTACAAGAACACCACAACTTGATTCAATCTTCTTTTTCCCATTGCTCTCTGTTACTGGTGAATTAAATATCATATTATGATGCTTTCATACAAAACTTTCAATACAGTTCCTTAAAACTTTTTTCTCCTAAATACCGTATGCACAGAGGCAGGTATTTGTGGAGATTAATTTTGTCATTTGTGTTTTTTAATACTGGTGTCGTTGGAGATTGATTTGTACCGGTACTCTTGGTGGAGATTAATGGAAATTTTGGAAAATACAATTACTTTGGAATTGCAGTATTCACTCAGTAAGAATATTACTTTCCAAATAATTAACATTAAAAGTTCGTTGGATTTGGTAAAGGTGCGACATGGCAAAAGACAATATTTGTTGGATTGAGAGTGTATTTAACACACATTCATTAAAAACGAAAAAAACTTGCAGCCCTCAAATCAACACTTTCAAATGATTAGTGAAGTGTTGAATACTCCGTTTTTTGAGTTCACTAACGTAATCAGATCACCTGTAGCCTACCTGAATATATAACAAATTCAAGTGAAAAAGAAAATCCGAAAAAAAAAAAAAAAAAAACTCAATATGAAATTCGCTATAAAACGACGCAATAGTAATAATTGGCGAATGTGTTCATATTTCGCTATTAGAACTCTATTTCGCGATTTGTCGTGATTGTTTTATCCACATATTATTAATCAGAATCACTTAATTCGTGAAGATTAGTAAAAATCTATTGTATATCTATTATGTCGTGATTTTCGCGATCTCCATAAATAACCGGCCCTGGTATGCAATACACATAATTAAACTTTTGTTTAACTTCTAAAGAAAAAGAAATTTCCTCTAATTTGAAGTTTAGTCCAAGAAATTATATTTCCTCTGTTAACATTTAACTGGACTTCATTGCATACTACTTAATATAGACATGAAAATGTTCAACTAATTCGATTACAGTACCTTTTAACAATCAAACATTTTTTACCCAAATAAACGTTTCATTTTATTTTGGATAAAATATATAGAAATTGTTATGAGTGAAAAAAAACACTATAGGAGATATATTTAATGATTCTAAATTAACAGAATTCAACAATATATACAGTTAAAATTTGAACTTTTAGTTTATTTAAAGTTATCATGATCTTTTAACACATGTTTATGTCATTATCAATTTTGACCATGTGGGTTTATTATTTCTCATGCCACAAGCATTTATTACGTTTAATCAGACAGTTATCAGTGAATACATTAATTAGGGCCTACAAAATTTATTTTGGTAGGGTACCAGACATACCATTTTAGTCACAAGAGTACAGAATTTTTCTGTTTTGTTCTGCATATAGTGCAAACCTATAACTGTACACCAAATATTCCGTTTTTTAACATGAAGCTTAAAGACTTAAAGCATAAGACATGTGCCATTTTATTTTTTTATACGTTGTAACATTTATTAGGTAAATTCAATCACCTCTTTCTTTATTTTGTTCTTAATGGATTTCATGTCCCTTCAAGAAAACCTCAGTTCTAAGAGATTTTATGATTGGCTGAGTCACTTCCTAATGTTGATCAGATGATGAGTTTAATATAGACGACATGTATTTGGAGATAATTATGGTTTCATTTGTTTTGTAGCTAAGGAACTGAAGAGTTGAAAGCAAAGATCACCACTATGACAATACCAGAGCAATGGTTGTACAATATCTCACTGATTGATGCACCAACACTGTGCAATATCTTAGTTTTAGTTAAATTTGTTTTCAGTAAGTACATTCTACTAGTGGCTTGTGCAGCAAATGCTGCAAACTAAGTTCATTAGACGTTCAAATAAACATTTTTCAGATTTATTTTCAATGAAGAATACCAGACATCTTGAAAGTTATTTGCTTCCATGATAATGAAACATACTCCCTCTAAATGGTTTTTTTATGCCAAATACTTTTTTCTTGAAACTATGCACCTTCAGTATTTTACTTTGAACGAGAAAACGCAAGTAACAATGTCAGGACGATCAGTGGGTTTTTCATTGTGGGAGCAAAGCAATAGCTATTTCAGGTCATTGCGGATTGTAGGTGAAAGTTAAAAAAAAATGTCAGGTTTGCTATGCTTTCGAACAATAGACATAGCATCTTGGTAGAGCTGCTGCATGTTTCGTAAACTACCTTGAAACGTAGAGGGTAAAATCATTTTATCCTGCTAAGAGATCTTGCTGAAATGATCGGGAGACTACAAAATCTTATAGGCCTCTTATTTTATCAGTAAGTAATACCTTTTGGTCTTTCCTTAGGAACTGTAATTTTTGCGCTCTCTCAAGCCAATACTGAAGAGAATGACGTATATAAATATCTACACCACACTGCCATTAAGTATATGAAAAAGACCCAATCCCACTTGATTAATAACTATAAAAATATATTATTTTTAATAACAATATTATTATCTTACGTAAGTTTTATAGTTTTCAGTAACATATACTATATATACTATATAGCCTCCACTCAGTAAATTATATAACTCAAGATCTAATTTAAGATATTCTCTACATCTAGTTACATAACCCTAAAACGTTTCACTTTCATATCATCAATATAGCATTAATATGTATAATTAATGAAAAATAGTTACAGCATGGCATTAACTATAATAATATTTCATTTCTAATGGTAATAATGTCATCAAACCACCTCAAGTTTTGTCGTTTTTAATATCCAATACACAGCTGTACTCAGAAAATTACACTCCACAGAATCAGACCTGTAAATTATTTTTAGTAAGTCTTGAAGTTTTTAATAACCAATTTAATTTGAGCTCTAAATATGTCAGCATTCTTGCAGATCATGGCCTTCATATAATATTGTTTACTGTAGTGTGTGTTTTGTTTTATTCTGAAATGCAATTAGTTAGTGATGACAGATGGATTTTAGAAAATAGGAAAATTATGTTGAAAAATTTACATTTCACTCAAAACTACTATTTTTCTGAAAAAAACTTTGGGTTCCAAGCTTCAAAATGAGGGGTTATTTATTAAAATCCGTTCAGCTGTTTTCCTGTAAATTCCATTACCAGTTCAAATTATATATATAGATGCAATGCATTCTTAGAGAGATCTTCAGCTGGTGCAGTAAATACAGCCTCTTGCTACATTTCTGCTCCTAATAGCCCCAGAGAATTTATTGCTGCAAAATCTAGGCTTGTCACTAAATGTGACATATGAAGAGCACAGGGGAAAATCGTGTTAAGTCCAAAATTGTCAATTTTCTGTTTTAGATGTCATGTAAGAGTCAGTGGCGAAGCTAAGGTGTAGGCTGAAAAAATCTGCTTATCTTTTTACAGAGCAGATGTTTATCGACTTTTCTATTAACATTTTTTTGTGACTCGATCCCACAAAATGATGATGGCCATTCATTATTTTCACTCCCAAACAGAATACAGGTATAGCAATATAACTTGTTTGTCTCAGAGCACCCTGTTAGCCAAGGATATTTCTTATACCATGAAAACTGAAAATTTATATTTTATCTTCCTCCATCTGCTATTTCAATACGTAAATGTGGTGTCGATCTCCTATCTTTGTAAGCACATTTTCTTTCATATCTCTAACTTGAAAACGGTTTCTCTTTTAATTCTACAAATAACGATCTGAATGTTCTCTCAGTATGAGCTATTTTAGACAAAATTAATAAGTAACCCACACACACATGCACTTTTGATTAAATTAAACTCAACAAAGTAGTGCAATATATTATTGTGACGGAAGGCTAGCCCCTTCGATATCACCTCCCCGGTCTCCCTTCAAGCTTGCGAGTCAAGGTCGTAGCCATGCCTTTAGAGGCTTCTGCCACAAGCTTCACACTGAACTCTCCATACTGGAATAACTGCCAACAGTGAACTTAATATATGGAAGGATCTGAGTGAAACCGAGTGTTACGATACATTGTTATTGCGAACTTATAGGCCTGCTGTTACTAGGTATAATAACTCAAATTTTTTGAGTAGGCTAAACCTCAAAAACCTCTTAAGAGCTTCGCCACTGATAATAGCTGAAGTAGTATAGATTTGTGTAGTTTCACTGTAAGGAATAACAACCTCATTGGTCCAAAGAAATTTTGAGAGTGATAACCCAAAAATAATAGAATACAATGGGTCTTGAAACTTTTTACTTGCTCTTCTGTAAAAACAGTAAAATGTGACTTATCAGATTTTTCCTCTATACTCTTCATATACAAAATGTTCATATTCAGTTAAGATTTTAATATATCCAAATCATGTGGTAACTAATCGAACTGAAGACATTGCTCTAGAGGACTACCAGTCCTTGTGTGAATTTAGCCACTAGAGTTGCAAGTTTTTCAGAATGCAAATAAGGGACAATTGCAAAATTTAACTCAAGGAAAATATGAGGAGGTTCTAAGACAGGGAGAAATCTTTAAGTGCCGTCTCAATAAAAGGAAGAATACTTGCTTTAGTTTTACACTATTGAAGCTGTTATATTAGTAACCATTAGTTTATTTGTATTAAAATTTGGAAGGGTAATTCATTAATGACAAAATTGGGAAGAGGTAATTGCAAAAGTTGTTCTCATACAAATATTAAATACCTAAAAGCCCCATTTTTCTAAATCCAACACATCTTCTTTGTTTCATATGAAGAAGAAACACTCATTTTGGTTTGAAATATTTTTCGCATATTCACACATGCTATACACAATCCAACAACAATTAGTGTACTAGTAACATGTGCTCGATTGCTTGGGAATGAAATTAGTTTCAACTAAAACAGGATCAGCTAGAGCTTTAAATTTATTTGCTTCATTGTCACGTTTCTAAAGACACTGATATTAATAAAAAAGTGACCGTTACATTATTCTACAACATGATATCCATACAAACAGTAAGGGAAAATAATGAAATACAAATAAAAAAACCCGTTGATCATGTATCAGATAATGTCTGAAAATACGGGATATGAAATCCATATGGGACACAAGTTTTCAGGCCTCAAAACGGAACATCCCGTACAAAACAGGTCACATGACAACCGTATTAGCCACCAAAATGAAGACAAGACAACAAATGGACAGAGTTATGCAATAATAGAACAAAATCACTTTTTAGAGATATTGAAATATTTAGTGAATTTAATTATAAATTCATACATAATTATTACTTACTTATGGCTTTTAAGGAACCCACAGGTTCATTGCCGCCCATTCAGTAGTACTATAAAATGGGGTGCATAGAGATGAATTTTTACTATTTTTTATTTCTTTGTGGCAATGAGTAAATATAATAATAAGAGTGTTTATGTTTTTATTCAAAACGAGTGAACAAATAAACACTCATTATTATATTTACTCTTTGTTACAAAGAAATAAAAAGTAGCAAAAATTCGTTCATATTCACCCATTTTTCGGTACCAAACACGGCATTTTTTAACAATGTAATAAATATGATGCAAATCTTGCAATAACAAACTATGTTTTGGTCTATTTTCGCAGAAAGTGAAATAGAGGAAAGCCATGTGAACAAGAATTAAAACTCAACAATGAGAATGGAAAATAAGAGTTGATGTTCAGGTATTTTTTTTCTTTCAACTATTTTCCTGCAGATGACACCAAAATCTCATTTTTTACTAAATTGTTGATTGGTCTGTTGTTGCATAACTCCGTCCAATTAATGTAGCCTACATATCCTCAACAATGAAATCTAAATTCAGTTGGCAATTCATTATCTGGGCATGTGTATGAAACAAACATCAGGTGACGTAAATATACCTCCAGATTATGTCAAATATATTGGGTACACAGTACCAATTATGTAAGCAACTTCCTGTTTACTGCATTATTAGTATTTATTACATAAGACTTACTCAACAGTGAGTTGGAGAGTTACTTATATAAATGGTCCACAACTATTTTTAAGTACCCATTTCATGTCAAATGGAAATAAAGCTGATAAAGAGACATTCTTCAACAAAAACTGAAAAGTCTGGTAAATAATCTAACAGAGAGTCATGACAAGGACATCATCTCTCAGGTCTATCAGTTCTTAAGCATAAAATGAACAGATCCTAATAAATAAATGTTTAAGAAATATTAATTCTTTGTAGTCAGCTAACATCCATTCTTGCCTGTCAGCTTCCAACTCTGTATGAAATAACAGTAACATACAAAATGATTCTGATATAATATGACAGACTTTTACACAAACAGGGACCAGTGCAAGAGAAATACCTACATACAACGAACAAAATTCACGTGTTCTGACCACATAGTGTTCGAGATGTAAGGCAGATGTCTTCTTAATTCTTGGATACACTCTTTCAACATTTATATAATCACTGATGAACTATTAAATTATTTAGATTAAATAAATAATAACTTCACTCGTAGTGTTATTATTAGGGCTAGGATTTTGATGACCTATAAATCATTAAAAAAAAGTCCTAAAAACAATATATTTATGGCCTAAAATATTTCAAAAATGCCCTTAAAATGCCCTAAATATTGATCTTACATTCTAAAATTGGCTTAGTAGGAAAAGTGCTACTTAATATTTAGACTAGTAATTAAATTAAATTCTAGTACCAACATTTAAGTTTATTTAATTTTACATAATTTTTTCTAAGTGGTACACTTTAATTAATTATTTTACCTGATGTAGTCTCCATGTAGCCCATCACAAGGCCACTCTTATACGGAATTAGCAGGTATAGAGGAATCTATATTGAAGGGATGGTTGGACTGATTCATTACATGGGGTGTACTATGTTAAAAGGGCAATATTTCTGTAGAAAAACGATTAAAATATTATACAAAATAATGGATATTAGCTACCAGCACAGCTCGGTCGGTTAAGGCGCTTGCCTGCCGATCCGGAGTTGCACTCGTGCGCGGGTTCGATTCCCACTGGGGCTGATTATCTGGTTGGGTTTTTTCCGAGGTTTTTCCCAACCGTAAGACAAATGTCAGGTAATCTATGGCGAATCCTCGGCCTCATCTCGCCAAATATCATATCACTATCACCAACTCCATCGACGCTAAATAACCTATTAGTTGGTACAGCATCGTTAAATAACCAAGTAAAAAATAAAAGGATATTAATGGACAAACTATGTAGACAAAACATCAAAGGAAATAAACATTATTTTATATGAATAATGGGGATTTGTGGCCAAAATTAAATGAAAATGCCTCAAAAATGTCCGAATAACACAAAAGATGCTCTTATGAGTTGAAACAGACAAAAAATGCAAAAAAATGTCTTAACAAATATGTCTTAAAACACTCAGTTTATCACATAACATATAAATACTAAAGCGACTATGTTTCTGGCTTACTAGAAAAAAGATGCAATTTCATCAAAATCCTAGCCCTAGTTATTATACTTGATTGACTACTTTCGATGTTATATCCATAATCAGAATTCAGAAGGTGATGGATATAACATGGAAACTAGTCAATCAGGTAAAATAACATAACATAATTTAAATATTAACAGAGAGAAGTTATTATTTATTTAATCTGAACAACTTAACAGTTCAGTGAAATATTTTGTAGCTAAGTAGTTTAGGAGTGTATTATGTACTGCTGGTTGATGAGTTGAATTGCTTATTTAGTCAAGAAAATGGCAGGCAATGCTCTTACCAGGCATCTAAACAAATGGTTCAATAAATTAGCCTTTTTCACTTATTGATAATAATGAATAATTATGAGAGACATGGTTCATTACAGAAATGGTTGTTGTTGTTGTTGTTGTTGTCGTCGTCGAATGGTGATTAGTTGATTCACATCATTCTTTCTCTAGCTTCCCAATAAAATGCTCCAATCTTGTTGTTCTTTTTATTATTGGAGTTCAATTTATCACAGAGAAGAAGATGTTGTTTGTTCAAAATTTCATTTTTGTTACATATTGGGCAGTTTTCTATTGTTAAGTTCAATTTGTTGAGATGTTCAATGAGACAATCATGTCCTGCAGAGTGCTGCATTGGAGTTAAATCGCCTGCTTGAACTCGGTTGGGTGTCGTACCCTCGAGTGAGATAAGATCGGTCGTAATACGCTCGTAATAAATAGAAGCACAGTACAAGGTCATCTCACCGACATGTCTTATCTTGTATGGAAGGCGACAGATAAGATACACATATGTTTTGCTCATACGGTAAAAATAAGGCTTTATTTTCTGCGTTTATGACAAACGTTTAATGGAACAGTCAGTGGAACGTACCAAAACAGGAACATGAAGTTATAAATAAAATAGTATGAAAAACTTCGATATACAGTTATTATTGCTAATTAATAATTATTCAATATTTGATTTACCATATATATAATATGATAGGTCCATACATAGTGTTCCGCCTATATACTGCGACAATGTAGAAACGTTTTACGAAATATTATTGATATAGCAGTAGATTAATAACAATATTAGTACAGAGATAACGTCACAGAAAATACAATAAAACGAATAATCATCCTGCACGGACGCAAAGATTGATTCACTAAATATTAGAGATTATTATTATTATTATTATTATTATTATTATTATTATTATTATTATTATTATTATTACTAGAAAACTTGATACAGTTCTTGCATTATCGTGATTGTGTTCTCTGTTTATAATAATTACATTTACATGCAATAACATCTATCAGATGTGGCAAAAACAAAATCACTCCTGTGTGGGGGGAAAAAACATTTACCTACAACATTTATATTACATTTTAAAGCAAGTTTTGTAGTTGTACTATGGAGAGGTTAGTTAAACACTGCCAAGTTTTGAAATGATAAACATCTATGATGTTACTACACAGTTCATCACTGTAACAAGAACGAATGTCTAACGCTCGGCTTATACCGTTCGAGGATTTATCGCTCGTGACAATTTTATCCATCATGCATGTGCGCTACCTATCGGATTATGCTATGAACTACTTGGCGCTCGAGCGAAAATGTCCGATGCAGATCTCTGATGTCCCGTAAACAATTGGAAATGTGCTACTGCTTGTCCTCGAGGTTTGTTAAAACATGTCTTTCTTCATTGACTTTTTCATACAGTTTGTCTTTCAGTTCTTCAGGGTTGTTGTTTATTTCCATTCTTCTGTAGTGGTCCCTTGTTAATGTACATTTTGTTAGGATTCTGCATTAAAGACGGGCTTTTCTTTAATTTGGTTAGCTTTTTTTAGCTAATTTATGATCTTCCATCTTCTTCGCTGCCACATGAGATGGTATCTACTGGAAGACAACTTCCTTATTTCTTGATTTGATGTTTTTCTACAATTTTCTTATATATTTTCTTATGTATGTTTTCTGATGTTTTGTTGTTATTGGATACGATATGCTCTCTAATGCTTTTTTTTTTTTTTCATTGTTGGTAACTCTATAGCATCTATTAGATGCTTTATGGTTGTGCTAACAGATGGAGTTACTTGTCAACAATGTGACGCTGAAACGTGTGTTCAGGTTACTGCCCAGCGACAGTCCTGATGTATTTTTATATTTTTGTGATGATTGGTTAATTTATATTAACCCGGCACACTCACAATCACACTCACATTCATACAAATTTCCAGACTCTAGACACCCAGGGAATTCCTCTTCCTCAAGAAAAATTCACCGAGAACCTAGCCCGGGAATCGAACCCGGGACCTCCTGATCTGGAAGCCAGCATGCTGACCAACAGACCACGAAGTCTAATGCTGCTTTGAATCTGATAGAATTACAACTTTTCCCTTTATATGTCGCCTGTATAAAGCATTAAACAAAGCTGTTTTTATTGGTATTAGTTTTCTGTCGAAGTTATTTGCATATTTTTCCAAGAGTGTATATTGCGAAAATGCTGTGTTAATAAATATTCCAAAGCCTGCCTCCTTGTTGTTTATACAAAAACCATATGTATGCATCACTTGGATATCGTTCTTCTACAATTTCTATGCTTGTCACCTTTAGCATTTATGATGGATCACTTGATTTTGAGACTGGTTCCTGGAATCATTATAAATACACAATGATACTTTGTACTTCTTTTGTGTAGGTGCATGTACGGTTAGATATATTCGAAACGCAAGACACATATTCCACATTCATTGCATTTTCAAGTTCCCGGAATGCAAGAAACATTTTTCACAGAAATCGCATTTAGACATAGTTGGACCATACAATTTCTTACCTCTCATTGCTGTAAGTTTAAGCTTTCGGTATTTTCAGAATACCGCAACACTACTTCTGTGGACCACATTTTTAAACTATATTAATGGGACCATACAGTTCCGTGACTTTTATATTAATAAATCTTTCTCCACAATGACCATTTTGTAATGGATGCAATTTTGTGGACCATTCTGTGGTCTTATGTGATGGATATTCCATGTGATGAAAAATATGCTTATGCACCATATAGCCATTTCTACCATAAATTATTCTATATATCAAATATACAGGGTGTCTCTAAATTAGACCGACAAAAAGTTTGGGATCAGGTAGATAACCTTTTTAGAACATTTTTTGTTAAGAAACAAATGAGTTGCGACATTTGAGAGGCATTAATTACTGAATTTAAGGGGAGAGGATGGTATTTTTTGGTGAAAATGAGTAAATTAAAAAAAAATTCTCTAAAATGCTCTGTAATATGTGTGGAATGCATAGCATAACATTGTGTGGGTATTTGTGTCCTTAGCGGATGTTGAATCGCCATTTTTAAACTTCCTGCATTATGGATTTTTAAATTTCTCGCCCACTTTTATTGTTGTTTCCGGTAAATTAAATTTTCAAAAAATTTTTTTTTCTTTAAAATATCGTTTGATATGTATGGAATGTATTGCATAACATTTTGTGGGCATTTGTGTCCTTATCGGATGTTGAGACGTCATTTTTAAACTTCGTGCGCTATGGATTTTTAAATCACATGCCTGCTTTTATCAATTTCCAGTAACTTCATTTTTTTTGCTACATTCCCAGACAAAAATGGATATAATTTCTGAGCTATTAAAGATACACGCATGAAATTTAGAACACAGATTCTTTAGACTATTAGCAAACTTTTCTCTGTAACAGAATTTTATTAATTTATTTCATTTTAAAAATACGTCCATTTGTTTGCAAGAAAGAAAATCAGAAAATTGTTATTATTTTTTAATTGTTTATTTTACAAACGCAGGGACTAATATCAAAATTCTGTTACAGAGAGTTTGTAGAACATGCTTTTGCAAATACATTGCAAAAAACTGTTTGAATCTATCTTTAAAACCGGTTTAGATATATCGGTTTTAGTACAATCCTGCATTGAGTATTTTTTTTTTTCAAATTTGGGCCCCCAAATAATTTTTTTTTTTTCAAAATATTTATATTTGGTTGAGTTGCCACAGCTATGAGCTCTCTACATACAAAAAATTAATATTTTGCACCAAATAGGAAAAAAAAGTTTTAAAAAATACCATCCTCTCCCCTTAATAAACAAATTACTAATGTTACAGTATTCATTCGACTAAAAAAAAACACTAAACATTTACTAAGTTATTGTTTAAAAAGGTTATCTATCCAATCCCAAAATTCGAGGGTCTAATTTTGAGACATTCTATACAAGAAGTGAAGTCCATAACTTAAGAAATCAACTCATCTGAAGTGTAATATTATAATCACTCGAGTATTGTTCAGCTGTTGAAGAGTGCTATGTGCATAAGATGTTTATGTGACAGTAATAACATATTTGTTAAGCTATCTAATTGTACAACTTTGTCACTTTATATCTCGATTACTAACACGATCTAGATTTCCGGACTTTTTTTATTATGTTTCTGTTGGCAACATCTAGGTCTTTGTTGTATTATTTCAGAATCACACTGTATAATTCTGATGGACAGAATAAACATTAGAACCCATGGGTTCAATTTGTTGTTACTTTTTTTAGAATTGTTTCATTTCCTCAAGCTACATCTTCAGAGAAAACTAGTCTACTACTAGAGATACACAACTTGTTTTTAAAAAAAATGGGGAAGAAACTAGAATAAAACATAATTTACGAGGGCTGTGCTGTATTATTTATGTATTGTCAATGGCATTACAATGTACTAGGTGCACCAACAAAATATACTTGTTTTTAGTGTTTTATATTTCGCAAAGTTGGTTAAACATTTTACTTTTGTTTTTAGATAATTGTTGTGGAAGCTTGGGAGAATATTTTTCTCAATGGTTTTAACTATGCCACAGAGAATTAAAGTTGTTTTCTTTATTTAAAAACAAAATTATGAAAAATGATGACAAATGGGTCAAGAAGAATGTCTGCTTTACAGACGAAAGTTCATTTCCATCTAAATGGATTAGTGAATCACCTGAATGTAATATCATGAAACAACTTTTCCACAGAGCAAATGCACTATTCGTCATCATTATAGTCACGACGCTGTTATTCCCGGCTTGACTCCTCCTCTTTGCTTACGTCTTAGGAAGTGAAGGCTCTATAAAGTCTAGGTAGGTAGTATCGTTCGCCATTTTTGTTCTTTCGTTGGCGAGCTACCAGACGAGGAATCTATTTGCAACACCGTTAAACATTATCATGTCGTAGCTCCTATGATAATAAATCAAAATCACTGTAATTCAACAAATAATTGAGCGGCAAATAATTGGCAATTATATTAAGTATTTATCGAGCCTTAGGAAATGCATAACGTCTTCATCAGCGAATCACAAGACGCACACGTTTAAATGTAGCCGACCTGCAGCGTGATTGGCTGCTGGAAATTAGAGCGACAGGACTATAGGTTGAAACTATTGCACATTGCTTATGCTTTTCTTGAACTATTAGTGATTTCTTTTGGGGGTGTGGGAGGGGAGAGACTGATTGACTAACTGCCTTGTAGCTTCAATGTTTTCTTTTGTTCTTGCCACTCTCTGTCTTCATGAATAACCTTTGTTTATGTTAAGAATGGTTCCTTTTTCATTGAATTTCTGTACTACACTCGGTATTGTCTTTGGCATTAGAGCTGACCCAGAATTAAAGTGATTACAATATCTATGTTGTGTCTCTACTACTGATTTTGTTTTTAAATAAAATAAAACAACTTTATTTCTCTGTGGTGTAGTTAAAACCAGTATGAAATAAAGGGTGCGGCAAAACATCCTCTCTAATTTAAAATTTAAATAAAAGACATATGGATCAAAATAAGAAAACTGTATTAATATGAATGGTATCTAAACAGTGGGAAATTTAGGTTTACATGCGTGAATCATCAAAATTTCCGATATTGGAGTGGACAGAACCCTCGTGAACTTCATGAAAAACCTCTACATAACAACTGTGTTACTGTATGGTGCGCGGTTTCAAGAGTCGGGATACTTGGTCCTTACTTTTTTGAATTTTTGGCACCAAGACTCAATGCGCTGCAGATTGACTAGGTATGGTTTCAGCAGGATGGAGCCACCTCTCACACAGCTCAGATTTCTCTCCAAGTCCTGAGACAGATGTTTCCTGGATGCTTAATTTCTTCACGTGGCAACGCCCCTGGCCAGCACGATCACCAGACCTTGCACCCTGCGATTTTCTTCTATGGGGACAACTTAAGGCTGAGGTGTTCAAACATCGGCCAAGGTCTTTGCCAGACCTAAGAAATGCAATACAGGAAAAAATTGATCTTATTCCTCAATAAATGCTAGTTAGAGTGATGCAGAATTTCCGAAGTCGCATTCGACAATGCATTGATAGTGATGGACACCACTTGAGAGACACGTTATTCAAAAAATGAAAAATTCCCCACTGTTAAGATACCATTCATATTAATAAAGTTTCCTATTCAATTCTTGTTGTTTTACACATGTCATTTGATATCGCTATGGTAACGCATGTAAACCTAAATTTCCCACTGTTTAGATACCATTCATATTAATACAGTTTCCTTATTTTGATCCATCTGTTTTTTATTTAAACTTTAAATTAGGGAGGATGTTTTGCCGCACCCTTTATTTCACAAACTTGCACAACAATTACCTGAAAATAAAAGAAAAAATATTGTGCTAACTTTGAAAAATATAGTAAAACACTAAAAAAAAAAAAAAAAAAAAAAAAAAAAAAAAAAAAAAAAACTATATTTTATTTGTGCACTCACTACCTGGAAGAGCAATGCTTCTTTTCAGCCTTCTCTTGTACTCTTATACAGTTTTCACCTCTTACTAATAAAAGACACAGTGTTTCGCAATAAACATAGTAACAGTACACTTAATATACTTAGTAAAAGAAATCTGAAGAAATAACAGACCATTTCTAAGTAAAACGTGCAGTTTATCCCTTTTGCTACCAACTGACCAAGTATTAAATTTATACTGAAAATGACATAAAATAAAATAAATACCGTAATGAAGATTTAACAGTTTCGAAGATAGGTACTAAACTTTCAAATATGTTTCAAATTGTAACTCTGTAGTAAAATGCTAACAGCAGTAATTCTTTCTTGTTTCACAGGGGCAAGAGTATCTGCAAATTCATAGAAGTGAACAACTATTTAATGAAACTTAGAAAAGGTCTGAGAAATTATTATGTACCAAATGGATTGTGTGATATATATGATATATGTAAATAAAGGCTGCTTTCTTTTGGGTTACTGGGAAAGACTGCGAACATATCAAACTGAAACCTGATATTTCATCTCCCAAAGTCATCACCTAGAAAGAATTGCTGTGTGTAAATTATCCGTCATTTATGTGATTTCTCAAATGGAGTCATTTAACTTCATAGATCTTACTAAGCTTTAAGATGTGGAACAAGTTAAAATTTTACAAGATTACAATTTTTTGGCGAGATGAAGTGAGAAACATAATAAAAACAGTGAAGGAATAACTTAATCAGTGGACTATGTTTAGAAATTAGTAAGCTTTGACAATAAATTTGTAAAACAAAAGAACATCAGGCTTTAACTTAGCAACCATAATGATGTTCTCTTGTTTTACAAACTATCAAAACTTGCTAATTTCTAAACATAGCTCACTGATTAAGTTATTTCTTCATTGTTTTTATTATGTTTCTACGGCAATGCTAAATTTCTATGTCCTATACCTAGGAAAGAATATGATATAAATGATTTCAGTATTTTTATTCCATAACGATTGAACAAAATTAAATAAATGGAGATATTATTTTAATTTTTACAGCATCAGTCCGCATATTTGCACAGTTCTCTGTGCCTAGACACTCTGAGAAATTCACTGATTCTTTACTTTAATCTCAGAGGCAGTAACATAAATGAAACTTGCTTAAAACAGTTCAAATGGAATATTAAGTCTTAAAGTTGTAGTTCTTAGATGTACTGAAGTTCAAAACAGACCTTTCTGAATACACGTGATAATTATACATAGCAATAACGAGAAAATGTAATTTGTGATATAAAATATGAGGTATTGCTTGCAAATGTATCAGTCATACATCTGTCATTCTATCTGTGCATTCTATGACGTCAAAAAGGGAGATAGTTGGCACACAATTACAGTAAAAACATTCAACGTGTAAGAACTTAAAACTTGGCTATGATGTACTGTAGAAAAACCTAATTTATGAACATTATGTTAAGGGGAAGGTACATCTTTCGCTATTGGGAGAAGTAAAATAAATAAATTCACTATATTTCAACTTCTTTTTTCTTCAGAATCTGCACTTTGGAAATAAAAATTGACATGCTTATACTCTCTGTACACAACTAAGCAATTTTAACGTTTTTTTTTTTTAAATCTAATATATATATATATATATATATATATATATTTTAATTATGAAGATTTGTATAGTATTTTATTCAACCAGGTAGCCTTTACATGATAAATTACTCAGATATTTGAATTCTGATATAATTCTTGTTTTGATCTATTTTAATTAGCATATCTACAACATGCAGTAAAATCTCTAAAATGTCAGATCAAAAAAAATCCCATTTTCTTTTTTAATTTAATACTAAATTGTTCATAAAGAATTTTATTAATAGGTATCATTTTTTAAAATATACTATACATTCCATATTAAAGATTTTAGAGTAGCTATGTTTTCACATGGGAGAATTATATATGCATGCAAAGTTTCAGTACATTTTGGTTTATCATGTAAATGTTGTCCTGGTTGAACAAAACACTGCGCAAATTTTTATAATAAAAAAAATAGTAACTACTAGGTTTTCAAAGTCATTAAAATTTCTTAGTGATTTAGAGACAGTGTATATTAAGCATGCTAATTTTTATTTTCAAAAGACCTAGAGATTATGAGAAAAAAAAAAGTAAAGTATAGTAAAATTGAGGCATTCTCTGGAATAACAACTTAATGTATGTTACACTGTTTTCAGTTTCCAGCATATTATATTTAATCCTTAAGGCTATGGATTGGTGAAAAAAAAAAAAAAAAAAACATTAAAAAATGGAAATTTTGTTTTTAACCTAAAAAATAAAATAACGTTTCAGTTTTCTAAATCTGTGCTTAATTTGGCCCTATGACAATTTAAAGCCCCTCAGGACGAATTCAAAGGGACCAGCGCATGCGTGGAGCTGCAGCCCTTTAAACTGACACTCAGCTGTCATTCTGACAGACTTTGTTCTTCATTCTAACTAATTTTACTTTTCATTCGGTTCATATTTCGCGCTGTTATGTTGGAGAAAATTGTGTGTGATAGACCTGTATAGGAAGGAGGGATACCGATAGTATGTATCATATACATGCTGTATTTTGCTTGATTTTTCAATTTTCAACATTTTGTAACATTCAAAATGCTCTAATGAATGCAGTTTTTCTCCAATCTCAGTGAAATTTTGCACAGAAGTCCACAAAAGTATGTGAAGTAAATTGACATGTATTTTCTTCTGCTATTGAAAGCATTCAAATCACCATATGTTGAGGATGTGATAAGTTTTTAAAAACTGAAAAATTAACAACTGAAAAGGTAAATATTTTTTCTCAAAAAGCAATAGGAAAAATGTCAAAATCATGTGTCATATTTTACATACGTCTATCAGGAATAAATTAAATATCAATTTAAAGAAAATTATGTAAACTTTGAAAATTGGGACAATTATAATTCAGTATTTAAAAAAAAGTGCCATGGCCTAAGGCATCCTGCCTAGGACTCACGTTACGGAATGTGCGCTGGTTCGAATCCTCATGGGGGAAGAAATTTTCTCATAAAATTTTGGCCAGTGTATGGGACCGGTGCCCACCCAGCATCGTGATGCACTTGGGGAGCTACGACAGGCAGCGAAATCCGGTTGCGCAAACCAAGCTATAACGGCTGGGGGGCTCATTGTGCTAACCACACGATACCTCTATTCTGGTTGGATGATCGTCCACCTCTGCTTCGGCATGTGGCCGTGAGGCCAGCAGCCAACTGGTCAGTCGGTCTTGGCCGTTTGTGGGCTGTAGTACCACGGATTATTATTATTATTATTATTATTATTATTATTATTATTATTATTATTATTATTATTAAAAGCAACAAAAATTAATTGGAATATCAAGGTGAAAAAAATCTGTGTATTGCATGTCCACATAGTAAGAAATATATGTGGTAAATGTTTCAGATTAATTTGTGTAAAAATGTAGAAGTTAGGAATTTCACAGATCCATGGCCTTCATAAGTAACACAACTCTCTCTTGACAAGATATTATTATATTCCTCCAACAAACACAGCATCCCCTAGAAATATTTGAATGCCGTTTTGTGCAACACTGTTATACCAGATCTAAAATGTTTGATGCATTGTATCTCAAATTCAAGATTTTGTAGTTAAGTTCTTATTCCAGAGAACACCTCAGTTATACTAGCAAAAGGTATACCTCCCCCTTATAATTCTTATATGCGAGGCTGTTAGAAGCAAAGGGGTGTATGTGACATTTCTAAAAAATGATTTAATTGCCTCCAGGGTAAACTAAAGCATTTAAAATTTCAGTGCTAAAGGAATATATTATCTTTTAACCACATCACACATTAACATTTAAAATTAAAACTTCACGCAATTTACAAATGCTTAATAACTTTTAATTACATTTCTCGAAAATAAAGTAAGTGCAATTATAGCCCTTTGCTTCTGACTGTCTCAAATATTTGAAAGCCGGAAATTACGTTTTTAAAGGTACATATACTGGGTGTTCATTTCAAAGTGTGTCATGACGTCACTGTTGTTGGGTCACCGATTTGAAGCGAGTTTCAGTTTATATGTTAGAGAAGTTGCCTATTATTTAAGGCATTCTTCAATCTGAACTTGAGAACGTGTACAGTATAACTTGAACGTCGTAGCAACAGATGGCGGTCTGTATGGTCTGTGTGCTACCATAACCTCTTTCGAACTGTGTTTTGCGCCGGCAAGTCGTACGCAGGGTATTTGTTATCATCGGTTGCGTACGGTAACATTCCACAACACAAATCAAATGCTCCGTGTCCATGTTGACCGTCGAAGTTAATGTCAACAAATACGTAAGTAATCGTCTTAACCCTCTCCCCATATCCCGACAGTACGTATTTCCAAACAGTTCACATTCCTGCCACTACCGGTGTTACCGTACGTATCGGCACGTACTCTTCAGAATGAATGCCGTACTTGCTAGCCAACTTCTCTGCCTCTAAGGTTATACAGCACTGCGGAAGTGTAGGAAGATTGAATTCTCTAGGCTCATCAGCTAGCCACATGACGGCATACAGCGAGCCAAGACACATTTTGAACTGAACACCCAGTAGTCAAAAGAATACTGGTACGATGTTTTCTTATAACAGTTACCAAGAATACAAAGTTCTTGCACACATGCACACAATGCTCTATGTCTTTCTTTTACATACTTTTTTTTTTTCGCACATATCAGACACTGTAACATTGAGTGCACAGATTCAAGGATGGATCTGTACCAGTAATCCTTAAAGAATATCGTACTTGTATTTCAATCTTTGTGATAAATGGAGGGACTGTAATATTTAAGAGTTTTAAAGCTAAAACATCAAGTTAATGTTGTATGAATAGAAAGTGTCATCACAGACGGGCAAGAGACTCATTACCAGACTGTACTGGTGAGCACATCTTTGTATGTTTAGCATCTCGCTTTGTATTCTCTCATAAGACCAATGTACTTGTAACAATTTGACTGATGACATATTTTCTTACATTTTTTTACACAGATTTGTGGAAAAATAAATCTCATATGTAATCTGTATTAGTAATATAAAGAACATAACCAGAAATTTGTGAATGATTCATCAACTGTTGTCAAGCTTATCATTTACAACATTATGTTAATATCATATTTATTTAATTAGAACAAATTAGTTCACAGAAGCATGAACCATAAAAAAGTGATACCTTGCAAACATTTGTTGAATCACATACTTGTAGTATACCTAAACGAACTAGTTTTCTCTTTTCTTATTGATATTATATGTTACTGTACTGAAAGCTCGACTCAAACGAATTTTCTCTGCAGTCGGATCCATTTTTGCTTGTATCTTTATATGTGTTGTAAGAATATACCTACAATAATCATGTTATGAAAATGTTTCCATTTACTTATGGATACTCACAACTTATTTGTGTATCCTTAAAATTTTAACTAAAATCTTTGATGCATGGAGCAATATACAGCTGGATTATTTTATATGCATGTTTTATATATAGTATGTTCAATGCATTATTAGTTTTTTGTTGAAAAGATTACTTTAACTTACATTAAATGTGTTCTTTTATAAATATAATAAAATATGTTAATTTGAGTATATATAAATGCTGAATACTGAATCAATCCACAAACCCAAGTCTTTTGTTATAATGAGTTTTCGTTTCAGGTGACTTGCACGTCAATGGTTTCTGACAGACGACCTTTGGCTTTACATAAAGGAAGTTTTTATTCTCTTTTAGGAGGGTGACCAGGTGTTGAAATTTCTTTGGAGGACAAAAGACTTTGTTTATTTCTCCTAGTACTGCTGTTCTTCTGTTATAAACAAAAACCTATCGTGTTCAAAACTAATAAAACAAACATAAACAATTGCCTATCACAGGAGAAGACATGTTAAAAAAAAAAAAGACACAAAAGACATGTTCAAAACTAATAAAAATAATACAATTACTTTTATTCATTGTTATTTTTCTTTTGGAGTGTTGTCATGGCATAACATCTCCACTCATGTCACATTCTTTTATAATATTTACTTATTGTCTATTGTAGACAGATTGTAAATGTGGCATGTGTTAAATAAAACAAAAACATTTATTAAAAATCAATGCTTTATCAAAGTGGAGAAAATGTTGTACGATATACTTATTGTAACTTCATATTACAATACTTGACTAGTTATCAAACTAATATTGTACTATAAAACATTACGATACTCATAATGTAAATAACTACTACAAACCATTTCATTGAAACAGAATTATAGAGCTTTCTTTTGTTTTTCACTTCCTGTCTTGGATTACGATAGTCATGTTTTTTGATTTGCTAAAATTTGTTCAATTAGAACTGAACTTCTTTTTTATATAATTATGAAAATTTATACATGTGTATTTTTTTTTAAGTTTTATAAACGTCATAGAACAGCAGTTCCCAACATTTTGAATGTCACAGACCCCTTAAAAGTCATACAGATGCCTTAAAAAGTTATGCAGAATTTAGGCCCATGACATGTTATACTCATTAAATATTTTGATAATGTAATGAATTACTTACTTACTTACAAATGGCTTTTAAGGAACCCGAAGGTTCATTGCCGCCCTCACATAAGCCCGCCAGCGGTCCCTATCCTGTGCAAGATTAATCCAGTCTCTATCATCATACCCCACCTCCCTCAAATCCATTTTAATATTATCCTCCCATCTACGTCTCGGCCTCCCTAAAGATCTTTTTCCCTCCGGTCTCCCAACTAACACTCTATATGCATTTCTGGATTCGCCCATACGTGCTACATGCCCTGCCCATCTCAAACGTCTGGATTTTAAGTTCCTAATTATGTAATGAATTAAGCATCCTTAATAAACTGATATAAAATTTAGTTTCAATTTTGAATATAATCTGAAAATACATCAATACAAAATTATTTCACGTTGTAGCATGTCTTTGCTGTGAAAAATAAAATCATTTTTCTAGATTTACTATAAGATTGTCAATGAAATGGTTTTGCTTTGCAGCTAACAGTTTTCGGATCTTGCTCACTTTTGTAGATTACTAAGTAGCAAGTCTATTTCCACATTAAGTTCACTTCTATATTTTGTTCTTCAAGAAAATCAAAGCAGGAAAAGTATACTCACAAAAGTATGTTGATGCAAATAGCATTAAGTGTTTTATTTATTGCAA
This sequence comes from Periplaneta americana, assembly GCF_040183065.1. Classification (NCBI taxonomy): domain Eukaryota; kingdom Metazoa; phylum Arthropoda; class Insecta; order Blattodea; family Blattidae; genus Periplaneta; species Periplaneta americana. The sequence goes on from NC_091121.1 coordinate 8,064,664, forward strand.
TTTGGGGAACGTTTGGATTCATGAATGGTGCATACAACCAAGAGTGTCTTCGTAGAAAACACGACTTTTAAGCAAGAATTAGAAGACAATTCTAACAGCTTCTCTTCTTCTTTGATGGGCAGACTATTTTTACAAAGGTATTTTCTGTGATAACACAGGTTTCCCCAGCCAAACGGTATCTTCTTTCTCCAGTTCTCTAGATCTATTATTCTTCATCTGTCAGATTTAAAAGAAACCTGCATAATCTTAATTTCCTCAGCCCATGTGTGTAGTGATGGAAGAAATAAATTAAATATCGATATATTGATATTGCAATATATTGCAAACCTAATTTTGATAAACGATATATATCGCAGAAAATATAGCGATATATCGAACGATTATTGATGTATCGCTATTCCGTAAGCAAATTGCATTTTCAGGCGTACATTTACTGTATTGCAATAAAATTATTTAAATTTTGATATTCCTTTTTACCATTGAAATTAACATCATAACAGTCAAAAGCATAAATGTAAAATTGTAACAATAAACAATACATTTTCAATATCATATGATGTCCATAATTGTACCTATTTTTAAAAAGGGGGACAAAACCAACTGTGGTAACTTTCGAGGAATATTACTTTTGTTGACGTCGTACAAAATTTTGTCCAATATTCTTTTGAGAAGATTAACTCCGTACGTACATGAAATTATTGGGGATCATCAGTGCGGTTTTCGGCGTAATAGATCGACTATTGATCAGATTGTTTGTATTCGACAGATAATGGAGAAAAAATGGGAGTATAAGGGTACAGTACATCAGTTATTCATAGATTTCAAAAAGGCTTATGACTCGGTTAAGAGGGAAGTATTATATGATATTCTTATTGAATTTGGTATTCCCAAGAAACTAGTTCGATTAATTAAAATGTGTCTCAGTGAAACATATAGCAGAGTCCGTATAGGTCAGTTTCTATCTGATGCTTTTCCAATTCACTGCGGGCTAAAGCAGGGAGATGCACTATCACCTTTACTTTTTAACTTCGCTTTAGAATATGCCATTAGGAAAGTTCAGGATAACAGGCAGGGTTTGGAATTGAACGGGTTACATCAGCTTCTTGTCTATGCGGATGACGTGAATATGTTAGGAGAAAATACACAAACGATTAGGGAAAACACGGAAATTTTACTTGAAGCAAGTAGAGCGATCGGTTTGGAAGTAAATCCCCAAAAAAACAAAGTATATGATTATGTCTCGTGACCAGAATATTGTAAGAAATGGAAATATAAAAATTGGAGATTTATCCTTCGAAGAGGTGGAAAAATTCAAATATCTTGGAGCAACAGTAACAAATATAAATGACACTCGGGAGGAAATTAAACGCAGAATAAATATGGGAAATGCCTGTTATTATTCGGTTGAGAAGCTCTTATCATCCAGTCTGCTGTCGAAAAATCTGAAAGTTAGAATTTATAAAACAGTTATATTACCGGTTCTTCTGTATGGTTGTGAAACTTGGACTCTCACTCTGAGAGAGGAACATAGGTTCAGGGTGTTTGAGAATAAGGTGCTAAGGAAAATATTTGGGGCTAAGCGGGATGAAGTTACAGGAGAATGGAGAAAGTTACACAACGCAGAACTGCACGCATTGTATTCTTCACCTGACATAATTAGGAACATAAAATCCAGACGTTTGAGATGGGCAGGGCATGTAGCACGTATGGGCGAATCCAGAAATGCATATAGAGTGTTAGTTGGGAGACCGGAGGGAAAAAGACCTTTAGGGAGGCCGAGACGTAGATGGGAGGATAATATTAAAATGGATTTGAGGGAGGTGGGGTATGATGATAGAGACTGGATTAATCTTGCACAGGATAGGGACCGCTGGCGGGCTTATGTGAGGGCGGCAATGAACCTTCGGGTTCCTTAAAAGCCAATTGTAAGTAAGTAAGTGTAGGCAAGGGAGCTTAAATGATATAGTGGGAAAGAGTTAAGTGAACTCTACATGGTTGAGTATTTGATATTGGAACACGATTCAATTATTCTAATGTTATATAGGATTCAATCCAGGACACAGATATAATGCTCTTTTCTATCTAACAACGTAATCATTTTAAATGTAAGTAAACCGTACTTAGAATGTTACAAGTTTTAATAAACTTCAACTTTGATTTGATACAGTCCTTATAATAAGTTCCCATTGCAAGTTATTGTTACTATCCAACATTCCAAACAACAATGGTGATGATTATAGGAATACAATTTTTATGCAGTAAAAGATATAATAAGAAAACAATGTCAGTACTAGGTCGTGCATAGAAATTATAGATGTGAACAAATGTATTAAATCCTTGTTTCTCTTTCATTTCAGAATATAGAAATAAAAGTTTTTATACCGGTTTTGAGGTCAGACGGTTCCCTTTCAGGGCGAGAGTTGCTCCTCCCTTGGATAACATTAATAACAATATTACAACAGCAGTAGATAAACCTTCCGTTTGTCTTACGTTCGCACACGCTACATTTTGAATTTGGTGCTGCATATTAAACAGTTTGAATTCGAATTCCAGTCCAGCCAATTAGAACAAGGTATTGAGTGAGGTTGCACAATTATGTAACTGTCCACCTTCAGTAGCGCCATCTCTAGGGAATTATCGGAGTTGTCCAGTGTGGATTTTGCTGTTGTTGATAATGATAATTCCACAAAAAAAAAATCGATAAATTTATGAGAAAACCGATATATTATACGATAAATTGAATCAAAATTTCGATATCGATATATCGCTATATCGAAACGAAAATATCGGTATTTCGTAAAAACCGATATATCGTTCCCATCTCTACATGTGTCTTATGATCTACCTCTCTTCCTAGCGCTGGCCTTCTATGCCCAAGGTTGCGGGTTCGATCCCGGGCCAGGTCGATGGCATTTAAGTGTGCTTAAATGCGACAGGCTCATGTCAGTAGATTTACTGGCATGTAAAAGAACTCCTGCGGGACAAAATTCCGGCACATCCGGTGACGCTGATATAACCTCTGCAGTTGCGAGCGTCGTTAAATAAAACATAACATTTAACATTCTACCTCTCTTCCTTCTTCCTTCTGGTTTCTAAATTAGGGCTTCTCTGTTTAATCTACTTTCTCTTTTCAAACATGCTTGTACCATCTTAGCTGCATTTCTTCTATCTTATCATAGTATTACCCCCCCCCCTTCTTGAAATTTTTGTCAAACACCTTAGATAATCCATCTCTATAACCATCATACCGTCCACACCTGTGAAGTAACAGCGCGTCTGGCCGCAAAACCAGGGGCCCGGGTTTGATTCCCAGTCGTGGCAAGTTACCCGATTGAGGTTTTTTCCGGGGTTTTCCCTCAACCCAATATGAGCAAATGCTGGGTAACTTTCGATGTTGGACCCCAGACTCATTTCACCGGCATTATCACCATCTCATTCAGACGCCAAATAACCTTTGATGTTGATAAAGCATCATAAAATAAACTACTAAAATAAATAAAACAATCATACCATTTATATGTTTTTGTTTAAGTGTCTAAGCTTCAGCTCCATACAATGCTTTTGACTATTGTTTTATATATTAATATTTTAGTTTTTTAATAATATTTCTACTCCATACGATTGGATTAAGTATAGTAATTACTTTCTTTGTTTCAATGATTCTTCTTTGTATGTTCAAATCAGATGATCCATTTCTTTGCACTCCTCCAATTTTTTTTTTCCATATATTTCCAGATCATCAGAGGATCCATGCTTACTCTGTTTTTCCATAATTAAATTTCAGTCTCCATTTTGAATATTCATCCTCTAGTTTTCTACCCATATAATTAACGTCTTCTACATCTGAGCTAACCATGACATGATCATCAGCAAATAAATTGTGTATATCTAGATCCTCTTTTAATTTAAATCCAATACTATCACATCATTTGTTGCTAGAAAGTCACTGACTGGAAAATCAATGGAATACTTGATTGACAGGTCACTGAAAACACACTTTTAATTTCTTTATAGTTGTTTCAATTTTATCTTGAAAGGTAAGCTCTCAAAGTTTGACCCTGGGGACTGGAATTTAGATAATTAATTTTAAAAACTAAAACATGCTAAAAACATTAGTAGAGGAAGGTGGAAATGAGGAGTATACCTATTGCTAAAAACGAGTACCACAACCTAATAGTTGCAGTGATAGGCCTCTGCAAAACTGGGAAGCTCAGTGACTTGGCGAGAATATCTTGCAAAGACAATAACAAATGATAAGTTGGCAAGAGTGAACAAAGTACTCAAGATCAGACCCATTGCGCCACAATTACTTTGTCCTAGAAGTATTGAATCTTCCGAAAACTGAAACCCAAGCTGCACTGAGCGGTAAGTACACAGATGAATATATACAGGGTGAAATGTAAATAATATAATTAATTTCAGAGGGTTATTCTTTGAGATATTTCAAACAAAAAAGTTCCATACAATTTTGCTCGTTTTTCCTTTCTTTCCGAGATAAAAATTGTTTTATAGTAAACATTTCATAGCGTGTTTTGGGAAGGAACAGATAAAAGATCCTATACTATGTTGTTGATGTAGGCCTAAGTCTTTAGAATATTTCTGTAAAAGAATCATGCAGATATTTAATGAATTTAGATTTTATTATGCAATTACTTTACAGCTATAAAAATTATGCAAATTTCATTATTATTTTTACACGTAATTATTAGCTATTTCAATATTCTGAATAGTGTTTTATAAAGTGTAATGTATGTATATTAAGCATGAAAAGTTCTGTTTATTTAGCTTTTGTAGTAGCTGAGATATAAAAAAATATATAATTTCACTGAATTTTTGCAGGCCAATGGTGTACCTCCCCACTTTAGGAATTTAAGAAAAAAATGTTTATATGATATCCTATTTAAATCATTGGTATGCAAACTGCATAAAATTTGTTGCCTAATTGAAAGAAAGCATGTTCATCCTAATTTTTTTTAACATGGAACGGGTCCACACCTGTGGAGTAACGGTCAGCGCGTCTGGCCGCAAAACTAGGTGGCCCGGGTTCGAATCCCGGTCGGGGCAAGTTACCTGGTTGAGGTTTTTTCCGGGGTTTTCCCTCAACCCAATACGAGCAAATGCTGGGTAACTTTCGGTGCTGGACCCCGGACTCATTTCATCAGCATTATCACCTTCATTTCATTCAGACGCTAAATAACCTAGATGTTGATACAGCGTCGAAAATAACCCAATTAAAAAAAAACGGAACGTTGAAGTGGGCACCTACAATATTCGGTAGAAATTTCTGTTACAATTTTTTGTAGTCTACGCACATCTTATACATTATCAGGAGCATGTTGAAACAACCCGCGACATAAAACAAATCATTTAAAAAAATTAATTAAATTAAATATTCCACGCAGAAAGACGAAGAAAGTAAAAAAAAAAGTTATCAGTTCAAATTACTAGTAGGTCTACTAATAGGTCTACCAATATTGCTAATAAGAACATTATAATGAAACAATAGGCCTAATAAAATTACTAATAAGAACATTTAAAGGAAAAGAAAAAAAATATATTTAATAAACATGATGATAATTATTATCTTAAATTATTTTCGTATATATTATTATTGACCCAAATAACTTATCTCAAATTTATTTTTACTGCATATACCAGTACTTACTTCACAGTATTTACTACATAGTTATAAGGTTTTTTAGTGCATAAAGTTCCACAGTCTGACGATGATTTATTATTATTATTAATATTATTTATTTATTGGTCTGACCCAATATTTTGGGTTTGCCCTGTGACACAGAATAGCTCACAAAAAAATTAAAAATTATATAAACAGGTTTCAGACAAAATTGATTAAGACATACGAAAAAAAAATAGAACCAAACATAATTTAAATTGAATGTACGCCATAAAGATGCTGACGAAATAACGCTACAGAAAATTTTATTATGGTGGTGACGATGGCATCTTGAAGAGCTCTCGTCAGCTTGTATTTTTCCCTCCACTTTTCAAAGGCTTTCGGAATGGTGCCTCTCGCTCCGAAGAAGAGACTGGTAACTGTGATTTTTTCAATGTTGTATTTCGCCGATAGGTACTGAATCGTGGGCTTGTAGATTTTCTTTTTCTCTTCGTTCACTTCAGATGGTTGAGTGGCTGAGAATTCAAATCTGATTGTAGGATCAATTATTTCGGCTGTCTGTTTATTCCTATTTATAGCTATGATATCGATCCTACGATTGCTTCCACCATCAGCAATACAATGAACTTCCTCGTGAACGTCTAGATTTTTGGATCGAAGTGCATCTGCGATCATAGAACGTATGATGTTGTGACGTTTTATTCTGAGTACTTCTCCCTGTGGGCAACTCCCAAGCACATGTGGTAAAGTTTCATACTCACTGCAGTGCCTACAATGGGTTGTGCCTGTAGAGCGACCAGGGAGAGAATGTACTGTGCCACCATCGCAGTCATTTTTAGCATATCTCTCCACTCAGAACTTGATAGTCCTTCATGCTTGATGATCCACGAGTTGGCTGCAGGTACTTCTTCAAACAATACAACTCCTTTTCCTTCCTGAGGGTATGCACACCAGGTTTTAAATTCACGGTACCGAAGATGTTGTCTTAATTGTTTCACGGATCCTGTAGCCTCATCTCTGCTCACTTGCAATTCCGACAAGCAACGGGTTCTTATAGTGTCGTAGTCTCGTACAGCATTACTATTATTATTATTATTATTATTATTATTATTATTATTATTATGGGAGGCCGGAGGGAAAAAGACCTTTGGGGAGGCCGAGACGTAGATGGTATTTAAGGAAGGTGGGATATGATGGTAGAGACTGGATTAATCTTGCTCAGGATAGGGACCGATGGCGGGCTTATGGGAGGGCGGCAATGAACCTCCGGGTTCCTCAAAAGCCAGTAAGTATTATTATTTATTTAATACAGAGGTAATTAAAATTATTATTATTAATCTACACAACTCCTTCATACATGGCAAGGAAGACGGACCAGAATCATTTACTACTGACCGTCTTTCATACTTGCATTGTCAATGAATGTCATGCACTACTGTGTTAACATTGGTCACGGATCTTGCAGTCCATGTTACTTTTTAATATTTCCAATGTGAATTTTAATTTCAAAAATGTATGATAGAACAACTTTTTATTGAACTACAGTATTACTTTATAAAGATAACAAACTCTTTCAAATCTTCCACAAAATGTGTGTACTCACATTCTAAGTACTGCAGTAAAAGTACCCATTTTATATAGAAAAATAAAATATCAGATATTAAAAACAAAAGTATTAATTAATTGCTCACCTGTTGTGTTGAATTTCACAAAAAAAAACCGTTTCCTGCAACATATTGCGTTCATTCTTCCCGCACATCAAATTACATTACGCATTTTACTATTTTTTTTCTCTTCAATTTACAATTATTTCGTAAATCAAATTCGAATATACTATTATTTAAATTGAATATCGTATTGTCTCCGAACCATTTCTAAAATCGATTATCGAATATTGATATTCGATTTATCCACTGTTGCCAACACGTAGCGGTCGGGAAAAGAATGGCTTTCACAGGTGACGGGTTTTGTGGCGGGCGAGATATTACATTTGTGCTTGTTACCAGTACTGACTGCGCGCTACCTATAGTATTTTGTTTACATGGTTTACTTGTTGAAATGCAAGAGGGTGTGTGCTTTATCAGTTCACGGAAAATGATTCTATTAAAGTGATGTATATAAGGACTACCAATGGAATATAAGAAACCGAAGTGACGACCGTGTTAATAAATAGGGCTTTGTGTTTAATCTGTGTTTTGCTTTCCCTAACCTATAAAATCAGAATCAGTTAACCTATACAAGATCCTATGGAAAACTTGGTATACTTGGAATATGCCGTTGCCGGCTTTATTCGATACTGGTTACTTAATTCAGATTATAAACAGATTATTGGCGATCGTGTCGAGATTTCGACACCATTAAATTCATGGAAAAAAGGTAAACTGTGAAATTTCTACTTCAATACCAATATTGAAGAGCCTTTAAGTATGTTTCGCTTTGTATTATAAACGCATGTGTAAAATAAGCTATGCATTCCTCTCTCCCTCTCCTCAGTTTTCCATATTTATAAAATAATAATGCTGTATTGTTATACATAGCTCTTATTTTCCTGTTATAAATGTATTCTACACTTCTAATCTATTTTTTTGTTTTCAGTAACTGAAGGTGCTTACTTGTATAACGAAGGGATAAACCCATATCTGGGTGATATGTTTCATGAAACTCCTTTGGGACTAATTATCTTTGAAAAAATGATAAATCATATACCTCAATGGATAGGGATCATCTTCATTGCCTGTGATCTACTTACTGCGCATGTGTTGTACCACACAGCACAATCTTTCATGACAGAACTGGTATGTGTATAGATACTGCTGGACATGCGACAGAACTGTGGAGTATGTTGTAATAGCAGGTTATTAAGTAATTTTTAAACTTAAAACATTGAACACCAAAAACTGTTTCCAGATATCATATATGTACATGAATGCCCAAATGATATGTGACATCAGTTTCTAGGAGTAAGCCTAGAAGTAATTGTTGCCATTCCAGATATTAAGGGAACCAGGTAGTGATTAGGGTTCAAAAATCCTATTTTTATTTTATGCTTAAAAAAAAGTACAAAACTTGCTCTTTAAAAAGTATAAAAATTGTAAGGGGTAGTTCTGAATATAAGCCCTTTAAATAGCGTCTTTAAATTTGGCAGTGCATGAAATTCATACATCCTTTTTTAAATGTAGTTTTCCAGAAGTTGACATTTTTCAAACTTAAGTGCACTTTTCTCTCAAACTACCGAATACATTTACATGAAATTTTTACAGTGTTTTCTGCCACCTGTGTTCTACATAGTAGACCTACGGGTTTAAGAAAATCGCACACATAACACGAAAATATATGCACTGAAAAATTGCAAAAAAATGTTAAACAAAGTTCAATATTTTTTCTCTTTCACTAAGGATGAAATATTCAACTAAATTTTGCTTTAGAATTTACACTGTATACTACCGGTTAACTTAACAAAATACAAGGTATATGAGTGAAGATTGCAGCAAGTAATATGCACCTGAAGAATGAGGTGCATTTAGCAAAGTGGGAAAACAGGTTATCAGTTAGTGCCTTTCTTTCACACTTGGATAAGAAACTAATTAGTTGTATTTTATACCACTGAATTCAGAATGATTGATTGTATAAGCATGAAAATTTTTATTCCATTCTGAACACTAAAAGCTTAGAAATATTGAACTAAACTTGCGTACTGAAATTTTTTAATAGCACAGGCATCACTACCCAATCCCCTTAAGTAACGCAGACATAATATTTTCAATGAAAATATAACAATGTTTCAAAGAAAGAAATACATGGAGACTATGAACATTTCTGCTTTAGCTACTCGAAGTAATATTTGTTATACAGTAGATTGTTAAAAAATGCATCACTGTCTCCCCAGAGAAGCAATTCTGGTACCATCGCTAATATTTTATATACATGGTGATCGGTAATTATGTACATTAAAGTGGTATACAGTATTCTACACTGCAAAACAAACGATATAGGCCTACATACAGAATTACATACAGCCAGAACTGCTGCATTATCATGCTGACAGTGAAAAATCTAAACAAGGACAACTTTGTATTTCACACACGGACATTGACACATTAGACTTCATAGGGGATGTTGGAAGAGTCCACCAGCACATTCGAGCCTTTTTGCTCCATGATAATTTTGTACATCTGAAGATGTGTTATATTGTCAGACTCCAAAGCAGCTATTCTATCAATAGTCTCTAGACACACACCATCTCAAACAGCAGAAATAACTAAAATGCTCTCTCAATTAATATCACTCAATAAAAGAATTGTATTCCGATGGATACCATCCCATTGTGGAATCCTGGGAAACGAGAATGTGGATGCTTTAGCAAAGAAGGGCAGCACTGCTACTTACAGACCTGTTACTAAATCTACGTATTACTCTGTGAAAAGATTTATTAAATCTACATATTTAGACTTCAACAAACAAAATTTGATAACACAATCTCAAGGGAAAATATGGAACTCTCTGCATCATAATCCACAGTTAATTCCCGATTTACCACGAAAATCGTCTGTAGCTGCATTTAGATTGGCAACAGGCCATGACTGTTTGGCCAAACATCTGCATAGAATTGGAATATATCAGTCCCCTAACTGCCCATTGTGCAACTCAAACCAAGAAATGGATTCGGAACACCTCAAAATCTGTGCTTCAGTGGCTGGCCATGATAATATCTTTAAAAAAATATTGGAGTGCAAGAGGTCAAATGACTATTGTCAAACGCCTGGCATTAGAAAACAACAACTACTCCTGTGTGGGGGGAAAAAAAAAACCATTTACCTACAACATTTATATTACATTTTAAAGCAAGTTTTGTAGTTTTACTATGGAGAAGTTAATTAAACACTGCAAAGTTTTGAAATGATAAACATCTATGATGTTACTACACAGTTCATCACTGTAACAAGAACGAATGTCTAACGCTCGGCTTATATCATTCGAGGATTTATCGCTCGTGACAATTTTACCCATCATGCATGTGCGCTACCTATCGGATTATGCTATGAACTACTTGGTGCTCGAGCAAAAACGTCTGATGCAGACCTCTGGTGTAGAGTGTTTTCTCATCGTCTAATACTGCTTGAATATTGCAGGTCCCCACCATGACCATCAAGCAATGTTACATTTCGATAAAATGATTCTGGCTGTAGTTTATATGAAATCATTTGTTTTGCAGTGTGGAATACTGTGTGCCACTTTAATGTACGTAATTAATGGTCAACCTGTATATAAGGTGGTTGCTCCTGTTATGGCCATGTTCCTGATATGGCCACCCTCCTATTGTGAGTTAGTTAACCAAAAAATCCGCTAAATTGCAGCAGCATCCAGTGAAAGGGCATCCTGGTATGTCACTTGATCGTTTTCCATCCAGTCAGGTTGAGCAATATGGCGTCAGTTGCCTGTTTTGCGGTTTTCATGTGACCTCTTCTTATTTTTCTCTGGTAAGTCTCCTTTGTTTTATGCATGTTTTTCAAAGACTTGTTTCATGAAAACCATCGTACTCCATTCAGTTTTTAATGTTCTGTTGTTTGGTGTTGTCGTTCATGGCGTATCTTTTACTAGTTGTTCATAATCAAACGATTTTCGTGAAAGCTTACCTGCTCCTGATATGGCCATATCAAATGCACCATGGCCATATCAAGTTCATTTCACTTTTATTTTTTCTCCTGACAAATTTACATGCCTTATAGCTGGGATTACGCAAAAATTTTGTATTTTAAGAAAAACAATTTAATTTTTTATGGAAAAACCTGTTTCGACTACACTTTTGAATTATAAAAAAGATTGTTAAGTGTCATGTTTATTCATTTTACACCAAAATTATTTAATTTTAGCACAACTGCGCTATCAAACTGAAAACAATCACGATTTGTAGAACATGGAACAAGGGTGGCCATATCATGTGCACATGTTCCTGATATAGCCACTAGGTAGACTTTTGGAATTTGGGACTTTTTGGACAATTAGACCTATTTTTATGGGGAAAGGAAATTGTTTTAAGAAAGTCCATTAGACTGAGAACGAGTAAGAAAAAAGTGGTTTACATTTTTTTTCAAAATAGCAGCTAGAAAAATTCTCAAACCTTAGCATGGCCATATCAGGGACACCTACCTTAGTATACATACACTTTTTTTATCAAGTTGATTGCTCCTTTTCAGTCTTCAAGACAAATCAGAGAAAAGGATAAGTATGCCAAAGATGCAGACGCACTGCTCCTGAAACAGTCCGACCTGCTTTTGCCTCCGGTCTACGTTGCATCTGCGTATCTCTTCAACCCTTACATCATATTCAGCTGTGTGGGACAGACTACGACAGTATTTGCCAACCTTTGTCTTGCATTTACGTTCTTATTAATGATCAAAGGTTTGTATTTTATCATTATTATTTATTATTCAGATTCTACTGGTTCAAATTTAAGATTTTATTCTATTAGGACAATACGTGATATTTTTATACATAACAATTCAATAATAAAATCTGATGTATGCATCAAATATTAGAAGTTGGCTTCGATAAGATTATTACTTATAGTGAACATTTAGCAGTTTATGTATGACTTGAGGCTTTCCCGGTATTTGATGTATAATCTTTTCTCTGTAAGAAAAATCCTAATGTAAACAATAGCACGTGACTGAAGTGAGGCTTCATAGAAGAATAACAATATTTTCAAAATATATTTTTTTCACTTAGTAAGACTTTTAAATATGTCAGGCCACTTTTCTTGAGGCTCAGTATCAGAATTCCATTTACTTTTCTTCTTTTCAAACTTATTTATGAGTGATTCGTCAAAGAGTTTATCTTCTAACAAAACAATCATAAGGTTTTCATCCATAGTATATGCACTTCAGACACTCATATATTTTCTTCCAGCTTAGAGCAATATTTAATGTAACCTAGCTGAAACATTCCACAGCTTTCAAAGCAGTAGGCCTAAACCTTCACCTTTTAGTTCTTTCAATAGTGTTTGTAGTGTCAGTATTCTGATTTTACTTGATAGACATTTCAGTAGACGAATTTTTTATCTTCATCCAATGAGTAAAAGAACGGCACAATATACGTCCTTTTATATTTTTGTTGACTGTGAAAAGATTTATTAAATCTACATACTTAGACTTCAACAAACAAAATTTGATAACACAATCTCAAGGGAAAAAATGGAACTCTCTGCATCAAAATCCACAGTTAATTCCCGATTTACCACGAAAATCGTCTGTAGCTGCATTTAGATTGGCAACAGGCCATGATTGTTTCGCAAAACACCTGCATAGAATTGGAATATATCAGTCCCCTAACTGCCCATTGTGCAACTCAAACCAAGAAATGGATTCGGAACACCTCAAAATCTGTGCTTCAGTGGCTGACCATGATAATATCTTTGAAAAATATTGGAGTGCAAGAGGTCAAATGACTTTATTGTCAAACGCCTGGCATTAGAAAACAACATATTTTTGTTGAGACAAGAGTAAAAAAAAAAGGGACAATTCCATTAAAAATAAGACATCTGGTCACCCTAAACTAAACTTATATTACATTTAAAGTGAAGTAAAGAATATATAAGAAAGGATGTTATAAATTGTAGTGACTTGAATGTAATGCATTTGTTCTTTGCTTCATCTCTAGGTCAGAGGGTAGCTTGCTGCTGCATGCTGGCCCTTGCAACATTGCAATCTTTGTACCCTGCTACGTTATTGGTGCCAGCATCAATATATATTGCACAGTCAGAACGGAGCATGACATTACAAGGGAAGCAACCTCTACGAGCTAGTTCCTTTGTTTTGACAGTCCTGACATTTTTAGCAGCTTTAGTACTTCTGTTGTATGTGTCGTCAGAACTGGCAGGCGGCTGGGAATTCCTTCATGCAACTTATGGCTTCATGTAAGTATGCTACAGTAGTGTGCAAACTGGAACAAACTTATTCATTCACAAAGATGATTTTTCTGTAAATGTTAAATAATTGGCTCTCTTCTGACAAAGGAAAAATTTTACAGTCTGTACAAAAGAAACCAAATGGCCTGGAAATGTACAAAAACTTGCCCAGACATGTTCAAATATTTTTAACAAGAGCCAGAACAGGTCACATTGTCACTCAATTGTACCTACACTGATTTCACATTTCTGATAATCCTACTTGTCTGTGGTGTAATAATCATGATGAAGATCTGGAACACATTCTTCTACAGACGTGGACAAATTATTAACAAAATTGACGATTCTTATGATAATTCTGTTTACAAAATTTGACTTTTCAATTTAAACTACGGTTGACAATTTTGCATATTTCCATCATTACAGTAGACAGAAATATGCAAAAATGTCAACTGTAGTTTAAATTGAAGAGTCAAGTTTTGTAAAAATATATAATAAAAATCTTCAATTTTGCTAATAATTTGTAAATTTGCAAAAATGTCAACTGCATTGAAGAGTCAAATTTTGTAAAAATGTAAAAAAAAATCTTCAGTTTTGCTAATAATTTGGAAATATCCAAAATGTTAACTGTAGTCCAAATTGAAGAATCGAATTTTGTAAAAATATACAATAAAAACTTTCAGTTTTGCTAATAATTTGTCAATGTGCAAAAATATCCAATGTAGTCCAAATTGAGGAGTTAAATTTTGAAAAATATACAATACAAATCTTCAATTTGGCTAATTATTTGGAAATACACAAAAATGTCAACTGTAGTCTAAATTGAAAAATCATATTTTGTAAAAATATATAATAAAAATCTTCAATTTTGCTAATAATTTGTCCACGTCTGTATACTGTCCATCCATAAACCACAAAAGAAGTAAATTAAAATCATCAGTACCAGTTGCAGAAGACACAGCCCTGCAGTATATATTGACTACACCCCAACTCTGGCTACTAGCAACAGGCGTCTATAATGAACACCGATCAAAATACCCCTCATTTCTCGTGAAAAACAACAACTGAATAGACTACAGTGGACTATAGTGGACTTCATGTTGTCAGCAAACAGCTGGATACATTAAGGGAACTTAGCGTACAGATCTCTGGTTCACTAATGGAATATGGAGCGATATTGCTGGGATCCATATAAAGTAAAACAAATAGATTGTCTTGAAAGTATAAAAAGGGCGGCAAAATTCATAAAAGTGGCAAGGGCCATGGGTACAAAAAAATCCATGTACTGAGTTGGGACACATTAGAGACTAGTCAGAAAAAATTGACTAAACTGCCAAAATTATATAGGCAGTACATATCAGTCTACTGAATAAAATATCTAGTAAAATTTAATTGTATCTTATAATTTTATTTTTAATTCGTAAAATACCATTTTTTTGAGATTGATAGTAGTGTCATTGTTTGTTTCCATTTCTACTGAACGTAAATGTTATTGTCAATGACCTTGCATCCAACACATACCAATACACAATAGAGTAACAGCGTACATAGCGAGCAAAGTAGCCTATAGTGAGGATCAGGTAAGAACAGTTCCTTAACAGCAAATATTGTCAGTGTTGCGAACTGTTACCAGATATCACACGATCCTACGTACTGAATGACTTATTTATGTACCGTACTTTGCCTTAATGTTGAAAGATTATTCTAAATAATTCAATAATTGGTAACATTTTCGTAGGCAAACTATATGAGAAAGGGATCAACATGTTAGGTATTTTGTCTGGCAATATGAAAATTAATTGATTTGACTAAATAATTGATTTACGAGACTTAACCTAAAAATGTATTTTGTTTGACCACATAAAATTGGGAACAACTGGATAATATGCACGGCAGACCAATATCGATAGTCGACTCTACTCGCTGGCCACTAGTCACCGGGCCGTACCGAGCCGTATCAAACAAAATATAATCGAAATTGTGGTAGTCAAATTCGCGACTATATTCTTAAATAATTCCCTCCATTAGTCAAGTTCAAGGTTTTATGTAGTACAACGGCGGTTTTTTGAATGCATTAAAAGAAAATGAAGATGTAATAAGATAATAAACTAATAAACTAGGTTATCACAAGGAAATTAACAGGAAAAAAGGTGTGTTTCACGGAATACAATTAAAATGACGGAAAGTAAATTTCCGGTTAATGTTCGCCAAAGCGTAAAGTACGTAATTATGACGGCGTTGCTGTTTTATTTCTGGCCTATAGAAAAATACCTAGCCTTTTACGAAAAAAAATTTAAGGACCATGAAATTATTCACCGCTTTCATTATAGGCCTATTATTTTTTAACAATATTACGAATCAAAAACTGTCATATTATATAATTTTAACTACTACATGGACGAATCAAATCAAGCTAACCTAACCAAAGCTAACCTAACCAAAGCTAACCTAACCTAACCTAAATAACCTAACCAAAGCCAAGCTAACCTAACCAAAACTAATCTAACCTAACCAAAGCTAATCTAACCTAAGCTAAGCTAATCTAAGCTAACCTAACATAACATAACCTTCGTAAATGCAAGGCCTGTAACCGGAGCAAGAAGGGATCTCAATCATTTAATGTGCAAGTACACGCAAAAATAAATTCAAGTAAGGATCACGCTCCCACTGCATGAGAGGTCCGCGCATGCGCTACAGCAAAACTGTTTCTGTCCCGAGCCTCTCATCTAAGGCACTCGTCATAATTTACTCGCAATATTTACGCAAATACACCTTGTCGCTAACAGTGGTGCTATCTCTCAATAATGTTCAGAACGAAGGAGGTAGACAGAGAGAGAAAAAATTTCTCCCGCCAACTACGCCACACACCAACGTCACGTTCTTATGTTGGTGACATTGTGTATTTACTTAAATTTGGTGCTAAACGTAACGGCACGGTTCAAAGTGACCGTGCTAATTCTCCAGTATAGCGTAAAATTGTTAGTACTAACTCCGAAAACTTATCTGACTATAGTCTTGAATTATAACCACAATGCAACGCATAAAATAACTATTATGTATTAATATTAATTAATTAGTATGTTCAAATTCACTAGCTTCAAGTAACCAGCTCAGAAATCTAGTACAATTTTAATTTCATGGAACTACAGTACTGACAACATTTGTCTCATCTGCCAACATAACAGTTACAAAATCACTACCATTTGTAGTATTTATCAGTATCTAAATTCTAAACGAAGTTGGTAAAAGAAAGTTCAACCTGCAAACTAGAAAATCACCAAAATCCACTAGCATATGTAGTAATAGGGGAAAAATGGTTAGGTTTCACCCTTAGGGTATGAAGTAAGCCGACCCGGACTATAAATAATGACTATATATTCTCTTTTCCAAAAACGTCCAACTTACAAAACACATTTTTTCTGGGAAAACCATAACAGTTACAGAAAAAACGACATTTGACCTTTTTCTTCAGTTATTTATGCTCTACCAACAGTATTTTTTGGCAGTTACATCGTTTACATCCTGTATACCGGGCATAGAACATGGAAGCACATGGGGAATTAAATTGAAAAAGCTGCTTATTATACAAGGGCAGATTATACTCACAAAATTATTGGTTGAAACCTTATAAGTGATATCAATAAGACATCACTTATGAGGTAACTAAGCCAGGAGATAATGGCGTAGGGTGGCCAGTTCCTTTCCCCCACCATTGCATACATCGCCGACTAGCTACATATTACACTAGTCAGACTTCAGATGCATACAAACAATTATTCTTCCCCTGACACATATCGTCAAGTGAGATGTACTGCCTGACAATAGATGTACATATCAGCCAGAACCTCAATCAGAGATTCATCACAAAATTAAAAATAGTAAACAGATGATCGATACAGGAAAGTTTTTCGTTTTTAAGTAGGACCATAATAACCTGAAATGACCATGGAACCAGAGCTTTTTTTTTTCTGGAGAAAAAAAGGGGTGGAAAACTCTGTAGAATATATTACAGTGGACAGGGAGATGATTACTGTACTTCCCAGTGCACGAGAATATTGTTGTTTTTAACCTTCCTTATGTTTAACTTTCAATGTCTGAGAAGAGTTCAAAGAGAAATTATGTTAAAACATAATTATTAACATATGAAAAATGCAACAAATAGGTGACGGAATACCGTTTCACCAGAATAAAAGCACTGAATGGAACCATCATATACCTGTAGTAGTTTTTGATAGCTCTCTAACATGTGAGGGGTTCACAACCAGAGTAGACCAAGTCCTTCTGGAATAATTTTGAGAAATTGAGTCTTAAAGTTCCTGGCTCACGCTTAGCAACCTTCACCTTCCATAGGAAATGCTGCCCTCTGTGGAGTAACAAATGAGTTATGGACTTTGTTTGTTACAGCGATGAATAAATCCAAGTTTTCTTCATCCGAGATTGTATTAATCCACAAACTGATCACTGGTGGACTTGGTCCACTCTGGTTGTGAGCCCCCTCATGTAAAACATTAAAAAATAATTTAGGTTGTTATAAGAAAACTAGTAATTATAAATTATTTATTATTATTATTATTAACTAAATCATAGATATTAAATTATTGTGTTAGAGACTATGTTTTTTTTTTTCAGGCTCACTAGTACACATACAGAATTTTGTTGAGTTTTATAAAAAGTGATGAAATACTGCATTATGAAGTCACCATATTTCTCTTGGGACTTTCGGAGACAACCATTTTCTAAAATCGCTGATGGAAATACCCGAATACATATAACTTACAAGGGACTCCCATTGGATGGTGAAGACCCCCACACCTGCCTCTTTAACTCCCCTAGCTCGTTCACAGGTGCATCACAGGATGTCATATTAGAGATGTCACTATTTTTCAGGATGCTCTTTCGAATGGTGTATAAATTGTTTGGAAGTTTTCTTAACATAGAGTGATGTTTCCTTGTTACTGTTAAAGTGTTGAATACAGTACAGCATATTCAATAATCTGTATGAAGAAAAACGAAACTGAAAAACCATCCCTACACACATACCCACTAGTCTCAATCATTGGCAATTGTAGCAACTATGTTGAAACAATGACTACATTAATTTTAAATGATTGGATTGAAAATCCGAGACAAATGAATATGCCCCTTATTTCGGGGACTGCTTTGTTTGGTGATTTCAGTCTCTGGTATTTAATCCTCTGTTATGCATTGTTGTAATGTAAAGTGACGTCATTAATCTTGCTTTCCTGGATTCTGTTTCAGTTTAAATGTTCCAGACCTGAGACCCAACATTGGCTTGTTCTGGTACTTCTTCACCGAGATGTTTGAGAACTTCCGTCTGCTCTTCATCTGTGCATTTCAAATCAACGCTGCACTGCTGTATTTAGTTCCTCTCACCCTGCGCCTTCACGGAGAGCCGATGCTGTTGGCCGCTAGTCTGACAGCTCTCATGGCCATATTCAAGTCATATCCTAGTCTTGGAGACGTAGGCTTCTATCTAGCTCTTCTCCCTATGTGGAAACACCTATTTAATTGTAAGTTGGGGGTAATTATAAATACAAGAAGACCCCAATTGTCTGTTGTAATTAAAGAGCGGGCCTCAACAGTTATTCAAAAAAAATTTGATAATCTCTGTCATACCTAATAGGGATATCTTATGCGAAGTTTTACCGCTAGATGGCAAGAGCATTCCATGCGGCGCAACATGTTGTAGGGCTATGTTATGTCATATGCTACAGTTGATTACGTTTTCCCCTCTTGTTGGTTTTCTGTGCGTGTCAAAATTATATTTACAATTATTTTGCACAACCTAGTATAATTTAATATAATTCAATATTTTCTTACATCATAATTTAATTGAATTTACAATAAATAATAACGTAAATCTGTATAATATTGAGCGATTCCCCGAGATGGGTGGGGAAATCTGCAGTATGCAGAATATAGATACGAGTAAATTGAATGTTCATGAACCTAAAGGAGAACTTTGAAAACGAGGTGCACGAATAAAAAAATAGGAACTATGTCGAAGGTGAATATTGCCCTCTTTATAATAATCCGTGGCGCTACAGCCCGTGAAGGGCCTAGACCGACCAGCCAGCTGCTGGCCTCACGCTCACATGCCGAAGCAAAGGTGGACGATCATCCAACCAGAATAGAGGTATCGTGTGGTTAGCACGATGATCCCCCCAGCTGTTATAGCTGGCATTCACAACCGGATTTCGCTACCTATCGTAGCTTCCCAAGTGCATCACGATGCTGGGTGGGCACCGGTCCCACACACTGGCCGAAATTTCATGAGAAAATTTCTTCCCCCATGAGGACTCGAACCAGCGCGCATTCCGTAACGCGAGTCCTAGGCAGGATGCCTTAGACCACGACGCCACGGCTCGGGACATTGCCCTCTTTAATCATTAGTATTTAAGAACCGTATGCTAAAAACAGGATATGCAGCCACCGATGTTTTTTTTTTATAGGGAAGGGACTATCGAGATTGAATTCCTTGTATTTTTTTCTATAGTTGCAGAAAGTCAAATGCAATTTTTAATAGTATGATATAATATGATCGCAGTAGTATCAAGATTAGTCGTGCGTTTTGTAGGTTAAGGACATGCAGTTTTGAATACTATGTAGGATGATTTTGAAAATTTGAAGATAAAACCTGGTTTAAATAATTAGGGTACAGTACATTAAAAACATTATTCACGAAATGGATTTCACTACAAATTGTCCTGGATAATAAACATTCCAGTTTATCGAGAGTTTACTGCAGGCGTAAACTTCGGAGACTCCTACAACTACTGCATATAATCTAAGCTGACATCGCTCGCTATCGAGGTTGCATATGTTTTTATTAATTTTTCTTTTTCCTCT
Source organism: Periplaneta americana (assembly GCF_040183065.1). Classification (NCBI taxonomy): domain Eukaryota; kingdom Metazoa; phylum Arthropoda; class Insecta; order Blattodea; family Blattidae; genus Periplaneta; species Periplaneta americana. Next base: position 8,085,075 of record NC_091121.1, read on the forward strand.
TCCAAAATGAAACTGTAGTCAACAATTCCTTACTTGAAGTAATTACTTTTATTTAATAGCTAGTACTTTCGAGGTGCAATTTAATTACTTATATTTTTTAAGGTTTAAAGCATATATTCAGAATATTTCTGGACCTGATTGAAGACAAAAAGCTTTCCTAGGTGTTTACATATAGGAACATTACAAAAATTTGCCATTTTTAGTTGTTTTTAAGAGTATTTAATATACTAATACACTATGTATATCCTCAATGTTTATATACCGAAAAATAAATGCACATGCAAATTGCATCCCTCAAAGTACACGTGCGCTATCTGTTGGTGCTAGTTCAGGATATCCCTATTGTCTGTTGTAATTAAAGAGCTGGCCTCAACAGTTATTTAAAAAAAAATTGATAATCTCTGTCATATCTAATTACTAGGGATCTGAATTTTTTTAGCGTCTATTTTTCTGAAATTAGCATCTAATTTTTTCCAAAGGAAACTTTATGCATTCTACCTTTTATTTCTTAAAAGATAACATTGTGAACAGTTCAACATTTTCCTCTTCCAAATTACATTGTCTGTCTGAAATAATGGCACCATACTGATAAAACGCGTTCACTTCATTTTGTTTGTTGGTGTCCACAGTACTTGCTAACAACATTCTGAAACGGGGTTTTACTGTAAAACTGTACTTCTTATTTACTGTCACTGCAGTCGAAATGGCATTATAACCAAGCTCAGCTGTACTTGCATTGAATTACATATTATCTCCATTGATTCTCTTAATCTGACACTAATTTATTCTTTCAGATATGCAGCAAGGGTTTGTTGTTGGTTGTTTCTTCCTCATCACATCTGTGATGGGCCCCATTGTCTGGCATCTGTGGATATATTCCCGGTCTGCCAATGCTAACTTCTACTTTGGAGTAACTCTTGCATTCGCAACTGCTCAAGTGAGTTAAGATCAGCTTCGTTATACATACGGTTAAAATTACTATAGCCCTAGCAATCAAGGAACCTCAGTCTGTTCAAGTTGCTCTGAAAGTCGGTTATCAAGAGCTGTAAACATCTCCAGATCTATAGTGTCTTGAGAACATACAACAAGGATCAATATATGTGTAAAAATTACATTGCCTTGTCAACACTCATGCTTAACCTTAATAAGAATTTTAAAATAGCACTTAAGGTTATGGATCGGTGAAAATAACGGGAAAAAAAAAAAACGTTAAAAACATGGAAATTTTATATATATTTTGATGTACCGAAGTACATATGATATTTCCATGCAGATATTCTGCGTCATCATATGATGAAAGAGTGATGGAACGGAGAAAAATTCTCTCCGGCGCCGGGATTTGAACCCGGGTGGCTTAGTGGATAAAGCATCAGCACGTAGAGCTGAAAACCCGGGTTCAAATCCCGGCGCCGGAGAGAATTTTTCTCAGTTCCATCACTCTTTCATCATATGATGACGCAGAATATCTCCATGGAAATATCATATGTACTTCGGTACATCAAAATATATATATGATATGCGTAATAAATCACTTTGTGATTTAAGACGGCGCCTATACCGTCGGATCCCGGCCAACCAGTCATTCATTCGAGTGCACCTCAACACATGTATGGACTTCGGTCCTGCGTTCATAGACATCTATGACGTAGTGCAGAGGGCGGCCACTAGAGGGAACCTAAGAGATGGAGCTTAATCTGAGACGATTCTAACCGGCATCAGGGTTGTATCCGGCGTGGCTTAGTGGATAAAGCATCAGCACGTAGAGCTGAAAACCCGGGTTCAAATCCCGGCGCCGGAGAGAATTTTTCTCTGTTCCATCACTCTTTCATCATATGATGACGCAGAATATCTGCATGGAAATATCATATGTACTTCGGTACATCAAAATATATATATATATGATATGCGTAATAAATCACTTTGTGATTTAAGACGGCGCCTATACCGTCGGATCCCGGCCAGCCAGTCACTCATTCGAGTGCATCTCAACACATGTATGGACTTCGGTCCTGCGTTCATAGACATCTATGACGTAGTGCAGAGGGCGGCCACTAGAGGGAACCCAAGAGATGGAGCTTAATCTGAGACGATTCTAACCGGCGTCAGGGTTGTATCCGGCGTGGCTTAGTGGATAAAGCATCAGCACGTAGAGCTGAAAACCCGGGTTCAAATCCCGGCGCCGGAGAGAATTTTTCTCCGTTCGATCACTCTTTCATCATATGGAAATTTTGTTTTTAACTCCATTCATACAGTCCTCTCTGTAGATTGAAAACTCGAAAAAGTTTCATATCTATTGTTCATGAATTAAAACAGAAAATCAATATCCCGAATTTAAAAGAAAACTTACAAATTAAACCAAACCCCTTAACTCTATTAAATATAGAATATAATCTAAATTTAACAGAAGAAATACTGAAATAAGAAGTAAGCACTGAAATACTGAAACAATTGTCTTTAGAGACAATTAATATTAGGTACCCTCCACAAAACTGGCTTCATTTATACACCGACGGATCCTTGATCTCCAGAGAACAAGGTGCCGGTGCAGGTGTTATGTGCTGTCTCTTCTCACTTTATAGATCTCTTGGGTATGAAACAACAAGTTTTGATGGTGAAATCATTGCAATAAGTGAATGTCTCAGGAATCTTCTATGCCACATCAATAAATTTAGGAATGCAGTTATATTGTCAGACTCCAAAGCAGCTATTCTATCAATAGTCTCTAAACACACACCTTCATCTCAAACAGCAGAAATAACTAAAATGCTCTCTCAATTAATATCACTCAATAAAAGAATTATATTCCAATGGATACCATCCCATTGTGGAATCCTGGGAAACGAGAATGCGGATGCATTAGCAAAGAAGGGCAGCAATGCTACTTACAGACCTGTTACTAAATCTACGTATTACTCTGTGAAAAGATTTATTAAATCTACATACTTAGACTTCAACAAACAAAATTTGATAACTCAATCCCAAGGGAAAAAATGGAACTCTCTGCATCATAATCCACAGTTAATTCCCGATTTACCACGAAAATCGTCTGTAGCTGCATTTAGATTGGCAACAGGCTATGATTGTTTGGCTAAACACCTGCATAGAATTGGAATATATCAGTCCCCTAACTGCCCCTTGTGCAACTCAAACCAAGAAATGGATTCGGAACACCTCAAAATCTGTGCTTCATTGGCTGGTCATGATAATATCTTTGAAAAATATTGGAGTGCAAGAGGTCAAATGACTTTATTGTCAAACGCCTGGCATTAGAAAACAACAACAACATAAAATAATGTTTCAGTTTCCTAAATCTGTGCTTATTTTGGCCCTATGACAATTTAAAGACCCTCAGGACGAATTTAAAGGGACCAGAGCGTGTGTGGAGCTGCAGCCCTTTAAACTGACAGTCTTTGTTCTTCATTCTAACTAATTTTACTTTTCATTCACTTCATATTTCGCGCTGTTATGTAGGAGAAAAATATGTGTGGTAGACTTGTATAAGAAGGAACTATGTCGATAGTATATATCACATACATGCTGTACTTTGATACTTGTTTTCTCGATTTTCTAATTTTCAACATTTTGTAACAATGGATCCCGGCCCACTGTGGACTGAACGGTAATGAGAAAGCAGATATGTTAGCAAAGAAAGGAACTAAAATCAACTTAAAAACAAATTTCAAGTTCCCATATGAATTAATAAAATGAGTCATAAAAAGAATAAGTAAAAGTGAACAGGCAAAACATCAAAATTCAAAATGGAAAGAATCATTCAAAGATCCGAAACTAATTCCTGATCTACCTCGAAAATCTGCCGTGGCCATGTTTAGATTGATTACTGGTCATGATTGCTTCAGTAAACACCTCCATCGTATTGGAGTACTGAATTCACCTAAATGCTTACTGTGCACCAGAGAAGAGGACATGGAGATGGAGCACCTGGCTAATTATGAAACTCTTAGGACATTTGTGGACCTGCCATCAACATATTGGGAAGCAAGAAGGATGATGACTTCATTGTTAAATCCAGAGCATTAGATACACACACACACACACACACACATAATTTGTAACATTCAAAATGCTCTAATGAAAGCAATTTTTCTCCAATCTCAGTGAAATTTTGCACAAAAGCTTGTAAAGTAAAGTGAGACATATATTTTCTTCTGCTATTGAAAGTATTGAAATCACCATGTGTTGAGGATGTGATAAGTTTAAAAAAATTGAAAAATTAATAACTAAAAGGGTAAATAATTTTTTTCTCAAAAAGTAATTGGAAAAATATTAAAGGCATGTATATTTTATATACATCTACCAGGGATAAATTTAATATAAATTTAAAGCAAAATTATGTAAACTTTGAAAATTGAGACAATTATAATTCAGTATTTAAAAAAAAAAAAAACAACAAAAATTAATTATAAGTAAACTAACTGGAATATCAAAGTGAAAATTTGTGTATTGCATGTCCACATTGTAAGAAATGTGTGGTAAAAGTTTCAAATTAATTGGTATAATAAAACATGTTCTACTGTTACCATCACGCGACAGGTTTCACTCTGGCAAAGGATCGCCAGCTATGAGACAGATAGTATCAGATGGCAGTGGCTAATCCTCAATATTGTGATGCTCTTTTAAGTGAAACCCATTCTCAAACAACATCTTTTATTCCCATAGTTCATTACCAGGGAACGGATTTATATGGACTAAAAATATATGAAATATGTAAATATATATGTAGTTATTCTTACCAAAATATGGAATTAAATATGGACTTAAAATTATAAAAAAATGACTATGTACGTTAAATATTGGTACATTTTAATCAAACTAAACAAAAAATATAATGGACGTACCTTATCTTCCAATGTAGTTTCAACAAAACACAATTTTTATTGTCTGTTACCATAACAATAGGTTACAAACATTTCTTTCAAGTGCTGAAAAGTGAATCTTCTTCTATTGTCTCTGAGGATAGATTTATACTGACTAAAAGAGCGTTCGACGTCACAAGAAGTAACTGGTACATAATTCAATTTCACAATGTCTGCTGGGGATAAGTCCAAGTTAATCTTCACTGTTGATTCACCACTCATCACAGCAACAACCTTTTGTAGTTCTTCATATCCAGGGTTTTTTGAAAGTACAGTGTCCACCTTAGCTCTTACTGCATCTGCAACTTTACCTCTACCACGATTCAGTTGTTCCACAGTACTATTTATAATTTCAAAACTTTCAGATAGTGAAAGGTGCCTATTTTGGAGACTTTTGAGCGTTTTTATGATGCATGAAAATGTATGCTGAATGTGAGCTAAGTCATTCTTCACACTTATGTCACAGGTAACTGTTTTCGCAGTATCAATTGAGACTGCATCTTCAGAGTCCAATGCAAGGAGAACATTGTTAATAGAGTCTATATGTTCGGCATAATATTCAACTGCTTCTAGCCATGTACCCCATCTAGTTAAAATTGGCTTTGGTGGCAATGGAATTTCAGGGTACATTTCTTTCAACACGTTAACTCTACTGGGAGCTTTGAGAAATACTTTTTTCACTGATGAAATCAACAAATCTACTTTAGGGAAATTGTCTCTGACCACTTCTGCCACACGATGAAATGCATGCGCCACACAAGTAAAATGAGTCAATTTAGGATATACAACAGATAATGCTTGTCCAGCTTTGACCATATAAGGGGCAGCATCGCTAATAGAGAATAACACATTATCGTACATAATACCCTTTGGCCACAGGATACCCATAGCTTCGTTGAACAGTTTAACTATAGTTTTGTTATTGCACTTTTCTAGAACATCACAATGTAAAAGAATTCGTTCAGAATATTGTTCACTTAACAAACCGATAACTACATTACCAACAAGTCTACCTTCTTTGTCGGGAGTCTCATCAATGGAAACCCAAATTGAACTATCTTTAATTTCATCTCTTATCTTCTGTATTGTCTCATCGTAGATGGATGGAGCATACGTCTTCCTAAGTGTTGACTCATCCGGGATTGTATGTTGAGTATATTTTTCAAGGAATTCCCTGAAGACCTTATTCTTTAGTTTGTAGAGAGGAATATCAGCAGAGATGAGAGAACGGCACAGGTCGATGTTAAACTCAGATCTTACATTCGATGTTGTTGGTTGTGTTAAAAACAATTGTCTCTGCTTGGAATTTAGTTGTTTGTTGGCCTGATGTTTACTAGTTGTAATGTGTTGTTGCACCAGGAACTTTTGTGTAGATGATACTGCACACTGACACAAATTACAAAATAATATTTTATTGTCAGTTGATAAACCATCTTCTTTAAATTCTGAAATGTAACTTGTTAGTTTTGATTTTAAATTGACTGAATGACGTACTTTTGGCATATTTACCGTCTTTATAGTATGATTTACAAAACTGAACCTATGTGTACTCTGACTGGCATTTAACTGTTGAGCTGCACAACTGAAGTCTGTTAAAAATTTTAAATTAAATTAATACAGTTTTGTAACTTACTTTCCCATTGTTGATAGGACTGCTAATTTTCAAATAACTCTGATGTTAAAGGGATTACTGAACATGTGTTTAAATCTCTATTGTTGAAATGTATTTTTAAAAGTTAATGGAATTTTGTTTTGTTTTATTGTTAAACCTAATATAATATGGACTGTTTTATATGAAATATGGAAAATATATGGAAATTAACGAAAATATGTACTAAACTCTAAAATATGGAAAAATATGGAAAATAAAAGTAGGATTTTTCAACCCTACACATTGTGAAACATAAAGATAATGCAAAATATAAATTATATTAGCTTTATAAGTAAATATGTATTTACATATAAATCCTTTCCCTGTTCATTACCCTTCGATGCAGACCATTGTTCCTTTCATTGCCACCAGGCAAAGACAAACACTAGCACAGTGGTCTTCCATTGAGGCAGCCTGGGTTTGATCCCAAGAGTCTGTCACATTATTTTAGAATCGCCCTGTATATTTAAGAAATTCTTTTAAAGAGCATTATACTACTTTTCTCGGGACATCGGGAACTATCAATAATGGAATTCCTCAAGGATCAATATTAGGTCCCCTACTTTTTCTAGTGTTTATAAATGATCTTGCCCCCCTAATAAAATATGTAGGTCATCCCATATTATTTGCAGATGACACAAGTATAGTAATTACAGCCAATAACTCCAACACGTTCCAATCTTCAACAGAGGAAATTCTCTTCAAAATATGTGACTGGTTCCCAGTCAATAAATTGGTATTAAATTGTAACAAAACTAACATAATTCAATTTAAATCCTGTCCAAATTCAACGTCGCAAATTTCTAGCGCAACAATTAATAATTGATCCCTATTAGAAACAACAACAACCAAATTTCTTCGCTTAAAAATCGATAATGTGTTAAATTGGAAAAATCATATTAAAGAAATTACCCTCAAACTAAATTCAGCTTGTTTTGCTATTAGATCTATGCAAAAGATAGTAAATATCAATACCTTAAAACCAATATACTTTGCAAACTTCCACTCGGTAATGAGTTTTGGAATAATATTATGGGGAAATTCCACAGATAGTAACAATATATTTCTATTACAAAAAAGAGTAATTAGAATAATAGTAGGTGCCAAATCTAGGGAATCGTGTAGGACTATTTTAAAAAAACTACAAATAATGCCCATGGCTTGTCAGTATATCTTTTCATTAATAATCTTCCTCGTATGTAATCGCGAAAACTTTGTAACTAATTCAACAGTTCATAGCATAAATACACGTCAAAAAAATGACTTTCATATTCCATCGGCAAGTCTATCGTGCTATCAAAAAGGAGTGCGTTATATGGCAGTAAAAATTTTTAATAGCCTCCCTATCGATATAAAAAATGAAACTCAAAACATAAAATTATTTAGGGCCAAATTAAAGAAGTACCTAATTTCTCACGCCTTCTATTCTGTAGGTGAATTCATGACATTCAATAACACTTCATAAAATTGATACCAAAACTTTGTGTTGTACTAGTAGACTATATTGTAAATCTCGTCTGTATATATATTTCATCTAGACTGCGACTATAAATTATAATAGTATTAAGTTTTTTGGCTTGTTCCATATTCTAGCTGTAAGCAATGTATGAATACCATGGAATGTTAATAAATACAATACCTTAACATGTTTTTCTTTCTTTTACAGATATTTCTTGTGACAGACATTCTTTTTGCATACATCAAGCGAGAATTTTCCCTTTATCATGGTTTACGTCGTGAAATTAATGGAAAGACAACAAAATTGGTGCTGGAATGAAGATACCACGTCAATAACGTTCTTGTGAACATATCTTTCAATTACAATGCTGAAGAAGAGGGGAAATAAAATCTGTGGATAACACCATACTGCTGTAGTTAGTATTTTAGAAGACATCACACATCATTCCACAGCTTGGCATTTCTGGAGGAAGCAGCTAGCTTAGAAGTGTATTAGTTACAATATATTGAAGAACAAAGAAGAAACAAAAGACAATGTAAAGATTGGAATCAAACTGAAAATTTCGTACAGGCTACTTAATAAGTTTAATGCTTCAATGGTGGAGTTTGCATAAATCGATTCAATGTACAGGTTCTTAATTTTCATTACAATCTGTGCAAACATAGCACTTTTAATAATTTATTGTGAAACAAAGCAATACGACTATGAAATAAGAACAATTGAAGGGTACACGGGAATAACGATCAAGGTCCATTTTGGAAACTTTCGAGAAAAACGAATTTAAAGTTTAAGCACTTAATACTTTGTTATGTGTGTATTTAATAGAAATTGACGTAGTGGAATGTCAAGAACGATTATTTCTTATTACTAGCTAGACCACATGATAGTACTTCCTTTCCACTATAAGATAGCATTATTAACTCAATTTCGATTTTTGATGGACCTTGATCGTTTTTCCCATGTACCCTTCAATTGCCATTTGTCAGCAATCGTATCTCATTCACATCATATCTCATTTTGTAAATGAGATAAACTCATGTTCATGTCATTACTGGTTCATGGTTCATATTGTGAAATGTTCTATTGTTCACCAATTCCGATCAGAGAGTATTAATAGCAGTTTTTTTAACCTACCGCAACTGTTTCCAAACTTGGATAAGTACATTACTGTAATATTATTGTTAAATTTGTTAATAAATGTAAAAATAATGAATTTGTGTCTTTCTTTTATTGCATAGTCATAGAAACATAAAGTGACCAGCCATGTTTTTTTTTTAACTGAGCAACAAAGAGTACAGTTATCAGCATAAATTCAACATGCATGCGTCACAATAATACAATTCAAAGTAATCCTGATGTGAAATATAAGAAAGCATCATAATCAAAATTTATAATGTTGATAGGTTACATTTATATGTGTAAGAGCTATTCCATCTCAAATCGACTGAAATATAGAGAAAATTGACCTTACAATTTTTAAATACAATGAAACTTTTTTTGTACGTAGAGAACTGTATACAATGCTTTGTGCAAAGTTTGAGGCATCAGAACTTCATAGTGTTTAAATTAAAAATATTTAAATTTATCGTATTTTCATAAAATTTGCAAATTTAAACTGTTGTAGCTCCGAAACCCTTTCACCCAATGATCAAAATCATGGTTTATTTTGATGCTGAGAAATTAAAGTTTATATTGACATATAAACAGTTTTTCTTACTTTTTATGGAAATGGAAAAATTTAGATTTTTCCTCATTAAGACGACTTTGCCCACGAAAAAATATTTAAAAAATATATAGTTTGATTCCGCATTGAAAGTACAAATAAACACATATTTTTTACTGATGGTATGTTGATAAATACAATAAAACAGATATTAATTAACTTACTAAAATTCTATTTCACTAATGTTATCTTCACCAAAACATTTGAACGGAGTCACCATTGGGGCTAAGAGGAATGAAGTTACAGGAGAATGAAGAAAGCTACACAACGCAGAACTGCACGTATTATATTCTTCACCTGACATAATTAGGAACATTAAATCCAGATATTTGAGATAGGCAGGGCATGTAGCACGTATGGGCGAATTCAGAAATGCGTACAGAGTGTTAGTTGGGAGACCTGAGGAAAAAAAGACCTTTGAGGAGGCAGAGACGTAGATGGGATGATATTAAAATGTATTTCAGGGAGGTGGGATATGATGGCAAGGACTGGATTAATCTTGTTCAGGATAGGAACCGATGGCGGGCTTATATGAGGCCGGCAATGAACCTCCGGGTTCCTTAAAAGCCATTTGTAAGTAAATATTGCATGAATGTGTGAACCTTAAAAAATTAATATAATTGTTAATAATGAGACCTTTCCAACCATCTGAAATCCCATGCATACAAATCTGGAGAAAAATCAATGAGTAGTTGATACTGAAAAAGCAGATGAATTAAATTATATACGACATTACAGCTCAAACTGACGTTTATTTAATTAAACAATTACAAATGCCTTCAACGACATAACAATACTGCCAACCATAAAGACAGATATACTCCCTGTCTGCTATGTCATGTATACAGACGGATGGTTTTGTCAGCTCCACTCGAGAAAACCCAAGGTTGTGTTGGATGGAACATAACGTCGAATATACCAAAATCGTTGTATGGTTCGTGATTGCTTAATCTCTTAAGTGGAACTATTAACGGATTTTGAAGAAGATCACTGAAAACAAATATATAAACAAACTGTTTAGCACAAAGAAAAACTCGGCATGTGTTACAACAACAATTATGCATGCTTCATAGAAGAGTTCAGATGACCACAACTATTATACAGTGTGTACTTATGCTGCAGCGACACTAACAATACAAAGCAGGTTATGTTTACACAACAAGCAGACACATCATAGCATGCTACATGCAAAACATTGTTTTTTTTTTTCAATGACGCAGAATGCCACTGACTCATGCCTCTGCATTTGGAATCACAAACTGAAGCTCTACATCATACATGGGCACAATTTTCGGTTACGTGAGGCACTCGATTTGAAATAGTTTGTTTACTAGGAGAGGAGACTGCAGAGTAGGATGGGAAATATAAAACTGCTGTGACCTGCGTCACCTTATCGTAATCGCTAAGGCGGTCAGTAGCGAATTATTAGGAAAGCGCTTGGTTAACGTGAGAGACTCGAAAACTTTTATTCAAATTGGCAAATTAATTCTGCAGCTATAATCATAAACCTCTTTACTGTTTCTCCGTCGCTGAATTGATTTAAATCACAGGCGAGAAATTGCGTAACTAGCCAATAATATTCCATCACGTAGTCTACGTTTATTTTCTTGAATATTCTGGCGTTTCTCAAGATTACTTAATAGATTTGCACGTTCTCGACCTAAAGTAATTTCAGAAAATCATACGTTTTCTACGCACATTTAATATTTTTTTTTATAAATTTCTTTTGGAAATAATACGTACAAACAACATTTAATTCCTCGTATCTTTTAATGCTGCGTGTTTAAGGTATAATGTCGTATTTAGTATACTATGCAAATGTTAAGATCATAAATTTTCTTCGGAATAGTAAGAAAAAATAACATTTAATTTGTCTTACCTTCTAATTCAGCATGTTCTTTATGACATAAGGAGTAATGTCGTTGTATATTAAATTTATTAATGCCTAATAGGATTTCGAGCATAACATACATCGTATGTTCTTCCCTTCTAAACAGCAAAAAACTCTTCCTCCCATTTCTCATGAAATAATCGTTTTCTAATGCATACACATTGCTTTGATAATGCCATTATGCCACCACTGATATTGCTTATGAAACTGATATAGAACCTGCCCACGCCTAGGAGCTAAGTGAGGGAGAAACGGGGACTGTGAAGATGATGTCACTCAGAGCGATAAGCTCTGTGAAGGTCAGTGAGGCACAAATTCTCAAGTAAGGCACGATGCCCAAGTATGCTCTACATCATTTTGCTGTTTTAGACTCTTTTCTGAGTACACAATATGACAGTCCCATAGGCGTAACAAATTCTGCAACACGTGTTGTACTTTATACAACATACATATTTTTAAGCTGTAGAGCAAGTGCTGTAAGTAGGACAGTGCACGAAACATCCTTCTACTCATCATCTTTCAGCATATTGATTCCATGTCTCTGGAAATCTCTCCATGACTATGTCAGAGACTGTCGGACAATGCCACAATTGAAATTTAAATTAAAGAATCACATTCTAGTTCATGGAATTGCTTGTTACACATCTGTTAGGTTGCACAACTTCGACTTAGCCCATAACACACAATACTGTAACTATGCTAATAAATCATATATTAGTATGTGACGAAACAACATCCTTCATATGTCTAAGGCCTTTGAACAATGGTACTCCATTACTCATATTGCGGATCTTCCAAACAGTCCAGAGTCTCAAAAATGCTGGGATCTTGTTCTTGCTTCCAAAACTTTTGACAGCCTTTTTGCGTCTTCCTCCTCAGATTTGGACAGAGCCAGTTTCCTTGCTTTACGAGAAAAAGAATCAGGATGCTGGCTTCAAGCCTTACCTTCTTCTAACATAGAAACCTTAATGGATAATACATCCTTCAAGATTGCTATTGCCTTAAGGCTTGGTGTTAAAATTTGTCTTCCACACAAATGTATTTGTGGTGCAGATGTCGATTCTTCTGGCGTCCATGGATTAAGTTGCCTCAAAAATTCTGGACGATTTTCCAGACACGTCATGATTAACGACATCATTAAAAGGGCCTTAATTTCCGCTGGTTTCCCTATCATCCTATCCAATGGCATAAATCGTTCCGATGGCAAACATCCAGATGGCTCAACCTTAACACCATGGTCCGAAGGCTCAAAGGTAATCACTTTTATGGGATGCCACTTGTTATAACACCTTCACTTCTTCTTATTTGCCCAAAACTTCCAAACTCGCTGGGTCAGCCGCTGCATCTGCTGTGACAATTGAACGCAATAAGTATCTCGATCTTCTGGATAGATATATTTTTATTGTTTTCGCCATAGAATCTATAAGCCTATGGTGTTCCGAGGTGAAGTTGTTATAACTTCTGATATCGGCAAGTATTTATCAGCACTTAACAGTGACTCTCACTCTACGGCTTTCCTTCACCAAAGAATTAGTATTACCATTCAACGAGGGAACGCTATAAGTGTTATGGCGGCTTTTCCAGAATCTAAATCTTTGGAAGAAATATTCTATTTCGTGTAGAGCTGTAAACAGTTTTTCGCATCTTTTAGTTTTGTGGCTAATTTCTAGTTTGTCCCTCAATGAATTGTTTAATTTAAATTTCAAAATTGCATTAAATTTTATTTAGTAGGTAATGTTTTTATTATTATTATTATTATTATTATTATTATTATTATTATTATTATTATTATTATTATTACTATCATCATTGCTATTACTGTTATTTCAACTATTTTTTTCCTTGTATTAGCTTAATAAGTATGGAGAAACTTACACAAAGCAGAACTGCACGCATTGTATTCTTCACCTGACATAATCACGAACATTAAATCCGGACATTTGAGATGGGCAGAGTTTATAGCACATATGGATGAATCCAGAAATGCATATAGAGTGTTAGTTGGAAGACCTGAAGGAAAAAGACCTTTTGGAAGGCCAAGACGTAGATGGGAGAATAATATTGAAATGGATTTGAGTTGGGATATGATGGTAAGGACTGGATTAATCTTGCTCAAGATAGGGACCAATGGCAGGCTTAGGTGAGGGCAGCAATGAACCTCTGGGTTCTCCGAAAGCCATAAGTAAGTATCCTAACTCATATTTTCAAGAAATATTAACCCAAACCTTCGTATTTCCACGAAATATTCACCGAAATTATGATAAAATAGGCACCGAAAAAGAGTTAAAATAATCACTACAAAATCACATCCCTTATCATGCATGATGTCTAGTATATGAGTAAGTTGCTAGAGTTCACATTCACGAGAATATAAAGGTAACTAGTTCATCATAATATCCTTTCAGCATAATAAGAAACTTCACAATACCTTTGTCCATAATATGCAGAGCAAGCGAAAAGAAGACAGAAGATGCTTTCTGGCTTCACAATATCATTCATGCAGTATATTTCAAGCATATTTTAGCAGCTACAAGCACAGATGAAGCTCTGATTCCAGAAGAAGTAAAATCAGACACATGCTATCACATCCCATACCACAGAAAGGATATCGCACTAAATTCTAACAAATCTGACATAATGTCGAATTTCTAGCAACAGATGCTTCTCTTGTTCTCAGCAATACACTAACAAACAAGATCTGCATTCTCACAGACTTGAAAAAGCCTGCAAACTGCTGCATTCCTTATAAACCCAATATTTCTCGATAAAGCACATCAATGAACAACTATTTCTCTTGAGAAATAAAAATCATGACTTTATAAAGCAGCAGATACCCAAGTTATTCTACTTAGAGTTTCTTTTTTTGTTTAGTCAACTGTCCAGAGACAAGTCTGAACCTCATGACATCAATAAGGCATAACCCATGAGGCAACTAAGCTAGGAGACAATGGGTAGGTTGGCCAGTTCCTTCCCCCTCCACTGCATACATTACTGATTCTACAGTTCATTCCAGATGTCCTGGGAGAGAGTCACAGACATTACGTGACCTTCAACTGAATGTCGCCACGCCATTGGCTGTCAAGTGGGAGATAAGAGTAGAGCATGATTCACTGTAACGCGCTTGTCTTTCCGGCAGTTGTGCTTCGACGCTGTAATAGATTGAGTAAAATAAATGTTCACTATTATTGTTATTTTAACAACAACGAGTACAAGTGTCTTTGATTTGCGTTAGACATTGAACTGAATTTTGTGAAGTACAGATTAGTTTTATATAGTGTGTTGTGCATAACTGAATGTAGAGTGCTGACATGAATGACGATTTTCAACCAGGATGTTCTGGACATTCGCCAGTCAAGAAGCACAAGCGGGGGGAAGGGTTTCATACGAGAGAAAAAAATACAGATTATAAATGTGTATAAGACTCTTGTGAAAGATAACCCTGAAATATCTCTTACAGACGTAGTTTCAAAAGTGTGTTCAACTTTGGGAGTAGGGAAGAGCAGTGTGTATAGAATATTAAATGAATATCGATCTACGCGCCAAGTCAAATCTAAAAAAAAAACCAAAACTAAAAATATATTAAATACAACCGATAATTTTACAAAGGCTGCGATAAGGAGTACATTATTTTCCATCTATCTGATGGTGCTGCAGTTCAGTTTCGAACCTTGGTCCCTCTATTATATTATTTTACTCTATATTAATATTCCAGACAATGTTCATTAATAATTTCGCAAAGTGAGTTTGGCAGCTTGTGAACCACACTTTTTGTCTCTGTCTGCCTCTGTTTACTTGCATTCCCAACACATCTGGAATAGAGTATAATTAGAGTATGGATGTAATAGATATACAGTGAAACCTCTCATTTACGGACATCGAAGGGACATAACAATCTGTCCGCATCTGGGAGGTGCCCTTTATTGGGAGGTAGGCTCCCCAATCTAACAGTAAATTTATAATATGCATTATGTATCCCTTCACGCTTTAAATGAAATGTATTAATGTAGTTTAATTCTAAATGAATGGGTTATTTATGAAAGGGCCTAAGTCTTGAATACTAAATTGTTAGCAATTTAAGGAAAAAACTGCTTACAGGCCGAAATTTTGAAATTAAGGCTGAAATAAAAATTGTATCATAAATTCTACTAAGCATTAGAGTGTGAAACTTACTTTTCTTCATATCTAAATCGATGTATCTACACCCAGAGAGCAGTTCTTACATTACAAACACATTTTCACAAAATTGGCGACTTAGGCCCTTTCATAAATAAACCATTCAAATATCGTCTACTGTACTACAGTAAATTCTTTGCAACTTTGAACTACAGTAGATAAGACCGAAAAAGGAAAATACAGTACTGTGCCATGCAATTTTATTCTAGGTCTACAGTTATGCAGTACTGTAATTTATACTTTTCAACTTAGCCTTTACGTTCAGGTGTCATGCTCATGTCTCTCGAAACAGAACAACTGATTGAAGTGAAGAGAATAATCCTACTAACCCTATCATGTGTCGAATACAATTTCACGATCGCGAAAACCTTGGACCCATCAGACAGGTTAAATTTTATGACTTTGTTTATCCACCCGCTTCCAGATGACAAGGATTGGTAGCCTACGAGACCCTTATTTATTGTCTTCTTTCATGTTAAGGAATTTCTGTACAGTTCTCAAAACTAAATTTTCTATTTCTGTAACACATTAGGTCTTCAAATCCAAGTTCTATCCGCAGTCAGGAGGTAAAGCAAGCTTTAGGACTGTGAAACAGCTGTCTGCATCCGTGTCTGAGAGTGTCCGTAAACGAGAGTTAAAATTATCATTATTTCTATATTATTTCAGTTGGGACATAAAAATCTGTCCGTATCTTAGGGGTGTCCGTAAGGAGAGGTTTCATTGTAGATGTTTTAAAATTGCTGTCTCCTCCAAAGAAATTCGAAACACAGCTTTTTGGTTCCTAAAATATACTATGTAACAAATTCCTCCAGATAAAACTATCAGCTTCTACAAGAACATTATATTTTTGCCTGTGGCAGAATGGTTAGCTTCTATGCCTTCCGCCTTGGCGACCTGGGTTTGATCTTCACCTAAGTCACGAAGAAATTTGTGGTGGACGAAGCAGGTGTCAGGGGTTTTCTTGGGGTTCTCCCATTCCCCCCTCACCATTACCATCATCATTCCACCATACTCCACAATCACCTCCACTCTGCGAGGTCCCGAATGTTGAAATGTTATGTTTTATTTAACGACGCTCGCAACTGCAGAGGTTATATCAGCGTTGCAGGATGTGCCGGAATTTTGTCCCGCAGGAGTTCTTTTACATGCCAGTAAATCTACTGACATGAGCCTGTCGCATTTAAGCACACTTAAATGCCATCGACCTGGCCCAGGATCGAACCCGCAACCTTGGGCATAGAAGGCCAGCGCTATACCAAGTCGCCAACCAGGTCAACGCGAGGTCTCAACCCAGGCCTCCACAACAAATAAAAAACGACTATTATTACATTTTTAAAAAGTTCAAAATAATACCTATATAGGCTACTGTATGGCGTTATCGAAATACTGTATTAACCAATTCAAAATCTGGGCAAGAGTAGCAGAAATAAACAGAGCACACTGTGAAACTGTTTTCATGCTTGGAAAAGAAACACATAGCAAGAAGAAACAAAAAGCAAGCATATCATATATACGAAGTCTTATCCTAGTTGTCTTATTAAGCACAACAAAAATATAAGAACCCTTTTCACAGATACTGAAGAATTACGGATCACATATTAAAGCTCACAATATTTGTTTTTTTTTTCCTACAAAATGTTTGACATATCAAATGATTCACTAAATTATACCAGCATTTATACCGCTTATTTCTGAGGCCACTTTAACTAAAAATTTAATACAGACATATAGTCAATTCTGATTAGTTATGCACTTGTTTTCCATTTTGAGAAAAACATCACAGTGAGAGCATATTCTATGATCAGCTGATTACTTACTCACTTCTGGGTCAATTAGATGTGTAATTCACATAGGCCCGGTTTCTTCAATCTTTGTTAAATTATAACAGCGTGTTATTCCATTTTAACTGTAAACTTAACAGTTGAAGCATTTCTTCAACTACTGTTAGTAGTAACAGGCTGTTAAAACCTATGTTAATTTAACTGCCCACTTTCATGCAGTTAAATCATTTAACTCTCTGTTAGCATAGAAGTATCCAATATGGCTGGTGCGTTAGATGCTGAACTTATATATCTGGATTATTTAGAAAATGATATCCATGAATACATAAACAGAGGGGATGATTTCTGTGATTTGACAGACCAGAAGTTCATACAAAGGTATAGGTTATTTTCTGCCAAGCCTTACTTTTCGCTTTCAACTTAGATCCGTTTGTTTGTTTATTCTCATTAATTGGTATAGACTGCGAAATAATTTCCAGCAGAAGGTTTCTTTAGAACGAAGAGAAATTAGTCCCACGATTTCTATTTGTTCCAGTGTTTTCCATTTCATAACGGCAACATCAATACGCCGCTCCACGCTATTGTGATACAGACGAGGAAAGAAGCAGAAATCAAACCTGAGAGAACAGAAAGACTTCTATCGTCTCTGAATAAAATAACGGAAACAAGCGAGAATCGCAATTGTCAGAGTTCAGAAAACAGAAGTGACCCTATACTTGGGTGTAGGTTATGGTTAAACTCTAGAATCTCTGGTCCTAACAGAGAGTTAACAAACAGAATGTTAAAATGTGAAATGTAAAGTTGAAGAAACGCAATATTTTTAACAGCAATTCATACTTTTAACTTCCAGTTAATTAATGCAATGTTAGGTGCATTTTAACAAAGGTTGAAGAAACCAGGCCATACAGTGACATTGGCATAGGAATTACAATTTTGGAAATATGCTATGAAAGTAATTTTGTACATGAAAATAAAGTATTACAATGTAAAGCTCATTATTATGCTGTTCAAGGCCAAAGCAATGATTCATGATTTATTATGGTGTATATTTAAGGTAACCTGGAATGTAAATATAATATGAAATAAAATCAGCAGCTGATATTTTGCTCTCCATCTCATCAACTTGTAACAGCCATTTGAAATTTTTGAGAGAGATTAAAGAAACTGTGATAAACATAACCTGTAAATTTTAATAACCTAGTGAACATACGAAGATTTTAATAAAATATTTTTGGAAAAAAAAAAAAAAAAAAGAAAAAAGAAAAAAGAAAGAAAGAAAAAAAAAACTTCGTGAAAAAATAAACAGTGAGATACAAGTTCCAATTTTTCTCATAAACTAGTGGAAGGTTTTGAATGAAATATTTTTTTTACAGACATCATTCAATTTGGTAACCAGAATCATTTTCTTTTGTTAGTCCAGGAATGAGACATGATTTCTTCTAGTAATTTCAAAAATTATATTAGTTTTCACATTAAAAAAAATCATACCTAATCCACAGATTAACATAGAAAAATTATTCTAGTCACCAAAATTAAATGACGTCTATAAGATGTGTAAAAAATTTTTAATTTAAATCCTTCCACTAGTGTATGAGAAAAATTGACAACCATATCTCAGTGTTTTCGGTTTATTTTTACTTTAAATACGTACTGACATGGGTCACACTTGGATATAAACCTGTCAGTAATAAAGTACTAATCCTTCGGATATAATTTATGGGGGGAAGGGGAGAAATAATGACTTAATTGCATGAAAATGTTGTGTAACTTTAAGAAAAAAAACTTTCAACATTTTGCAATGGCAGATTATAGCCTACATATGACTGTATGAAATACTGGTACTTTTCCGAAAGTCTCAATTAATATTTTATATCTTTTTTATACATATAGTTAAGAAAATTAGTGGTAGTTGTGTTAAGATAAGCGTTCGCATGCATGGGACGAATTGCACGGATCGGAAAAAGACTATCTTTGCTGTAATTCTTATGTAACCGCGTTCACTACATCGTATCAGACGCATCGCCTTGCGGCAAATCCGTCCACGTTTCTCGGATGGGCAACTTTTCCGATGCGTGCAATCATGGCCTTCTTTAATAAATCAATTTTAATTGGTCAACTGTTACTATTATGTTGTGCCATGTTCAGTGTTGCGCCAAAATGGCAGACAGAAAACTTATTTCGCGTGTAGAAAATTGCGAAGAATTATAGAATTTGAGGCGTTCCCATTACAGTAATCAAGTCGTTTCTTGCAAATATATTATGTAACCAATATTTCTTTCGTTTCTTCCTCTTCAATTAAGACGCATGAAGCAATTACAAATTCTTATTCGCTAACAGATGTAATTAATAGACCTAACCTCAACGCCTCTGTTTCCAGTAATGTCAATATCGTACGACGTCATGTTTTAAACAGCTGATAGGGGAATCCGATGAGGCAATGAGGTGAAGCTGTTACAGTGAATGCACTGCACTTAAAATATCCGTTGCGTGCGATTCGTACGAGCAGTATGATACAATGTAGTGAGCACTTATCTTTAAGATCCTAAAGTTTTACGTCACTGTAAACATTGAAAATAATCAGATCTACTTTGTCACATGCCATTTTTCTTCATCAAAATGATCTCAGGAATGTTCCACAAACGCTGATATAACTTCAAGAACCATCTTGTATATAGCGACTACAGGTTACTGTAATTGTTGTGGAAGTTGGTAACTTACTTGTAAACCATGCCATGACAGACAATGAGGCTGCGATCATCCGACCCTGATGCAAAGAGAGGATAGCGTTTGTGATACGCCACACCCCTCACCGCTGTTCCATGCAGACGCAGTGTTTGGTATGGTTTGGTCGAGAGATCGAGATCAAACCACAACATCTTGCGGTCGTATGTTCCTACCAAAATGTTGTCACCACCTGAAACATTCATTTGCATAATATGAAGTCGTATCAAAGCTTAAAAACTTTAAATTGGGAGATTCATGAGAAAGTACATTGTGTATCAACAGATGGTTGTTTTAGACGGGCAGACATTATTGCTAACGGGCTCTTAAGGTACGGTCACACGTCGCTACTTTTGCAGCGCTGCAGTACAAAAAAGCTGCGCAACTCTCGTACTGCGATGTGTGAACAATGGTGCAACCTGAAAAGTAGCGGCTGCCGAACCTGCTGCCCGCTAATTTTTCATGCTGTGCGCAGCTTAAAAGTAGCGACGTGTGAACAGGGTTCTCAGGGTTTAAGCCACAGCATTTTTGATATCAGTTTTGTTGAAACTTTTGCTGCGGTTGCGACCAGTGTTGCCACCCAAATGTGCCAATGATTCTTTTATTGCTTGGATATATTTTAATGTTAGATGTGATGAAAATAAATTATTTGTAACAGTTATTAAATGCACAACACAGTCTGAGCATATTTGCTGACGATATAATTCACTTTTTAAATTTTCCGTAGCATAGTTTCAAACAGGAGGGTTGCCAACATTGATTACGTGAATATGCTGTTGGTTATCACTTAGGTATATAGGCGTTTTTAAAAGCTTCATAGTAAAAATAATGCCAATTTCTGAATACTAGTTAGGACAGAAAAGCAAATAAGAGATAAGTAAGCTTTCGCATGAGTTTCTTAATAATGCGAACATAACCACAAAATGTATATTGAGAAGTCAACACGCAGATGGAAACCTGCAGCATGACTGCGGCTGCAAAAGTAGCGCCTTGTGTGTGAACAGACTCGCAACCTCCAGTTGCAACTTTTGCTGACCTCGGGTTGCACAGCACAAAAAGTTGCACGCAGCGTGCTACTTTTGGCTTAGGTGTGAATACGACACACAACTTTTGCAGCTGCAGTACAAAAGTTGCGCAGCAAAAGTAGCGACATGTGACCGTACCTTTATTCTTGATCGTACTATCCGTTTCGAAAGGAACCTAAATCAGGTCACTAAAGTTGATATTGAGAAAAAGTCTATATATGAACCTTGTCTGCCTTATCTTTTGCTAAAGTACAACGTCCCTCTTAAACAATGGTCTGTCATTGGTTTGCTGTTTGGCAGTAGAGGTTCTATTACAAAATTCACATGGAATTATCTTAAGGAACTTCACTTTCCTTTTGATTATGTAACGTCTATTCTTATAAATATTATCAAGGATTCTCTTCAAATATTACATCATCATCTCTATTTCAATTAGTTCACTCATACTTGCCTTCAACAACTAACTTTCTTTTTTCTTCTTCTTTTTTTAATGTTTCAAATATCACATTATATTGCACATGTTTATTGTATTTATAGTCACTCAAATTCTTTGAATAAATAAGATATCAGGGTACTGTACGTTTTTTTCACTTATACATTTTTTCTTTCAGATCCCATAAAAACGTATAAATGAAGTTGTACTGTATAAAATATGAATAATGTTTTGTTTCATGTTATATTATCATTACCCCATAATTAAAAATTAAAAATATTTACCTGGATGAATAGCAAGGGATGAGATCCACTTAGAATTGGACTGCAACTTCTTGATTAATTCTTGCTTGGCCAAATCATACACACGGATAATCTTCTGTGTCTGAAACAAAAAATGTAATAAAAATAAGAGAAGTTCAACAGAATCATTCTTCAACTGGAAACAACTCAGACAGATTTAACAAAATAATAACATATTTAGTCCCAATTTATACTCAAATATAATAAGGTGATATGCCATTAGGAAAGTTCAGGATAACACAGAGGGTTTGGAATTAAATGGGTTACATCAGCTTCTTGTCTATGCAGATGATGTGAATATGTTAGGAGAAAATCCACAAACGATTAAGGAAAACATGGAAATTCTACTTGAAGCAAGTAAAGCGATAGGGTTGGAAGTAAATCCCGAAAAGACTAAGTATATGATTATGTCTCGTGACCAGAATATTGTACGAAATGGAACTATAAAAATTGGAGATTTATCCTTCAAAGAGGTGGAAAAATTCAAATATCTTGGAGCAACAGTAACAAATATAAATGACACTCGGGAGGAAATTAAACGCAGAATAAATATGGGAACTGCCTGTTATTATTCGGTTGAGAACCTTTTGTCATCTAGTCTGCTGTCAAAAAATCTGAAAGTTAGAATTTATAAAACAGTTATATTACTGGTTGTTCTGTATGGCTGTGAAACTTGGACTCTCACTTTGAGAGAGGAACATAGGTTAAGGGTGTTTGAGAATAAAGTTCTTAGGAAAATATTTGGGGCTAAGAGGGATGAAGTTACAGGAGAATGGAGAAAGTTACAGAACGCAGAGCTGCACGCATTATATTCTTCAACTGACATAATTAGGAACATTAAATCCAGACGTTTGAGATGGGCAGGGCATGTAGTATGTATGGGCGAATCCAGAAATGCATATAGAGAGTTAATTGGGAGGCCGGAGGGAAAAAGACCTTTGGGGGAGACCGAGAAGTAGATAGGAAGATAATATTAAAATGGATTTCAGGGAGGTGGAATATGATGATAGAGACTGGATTAATCTTGCTCAGGATAGGGACCAATGGCGGGCTTATGTGAGGGCGGCAATGAACCTCCGGGTTCCTTAAAAGGCAGTAAGTAAGTATATAATTAGGTGATTAGTATAACTGTCAATAAAATAACATTCTTTAGCTCCATCTACAGCCATCTTTACTATCACATATTTCTCCAGCTCTACTTTCTTTTGTACAACTGACGAAGAGTAAATCCAAATATATTATAGATATCTTCATTGCTGAGAAATATTTTACAAAGTTTTGGAGTGGGGCTGACATCAGGTCTAAAGCATTCAGTCACCACAGAGATAATGATACATACTGCAACAAAGAAGAATGGCCGTACAGGATGGAACAGCACACACTGCACCAAGCCCTTGGACTTGCTGAATGGTATCTGTGACCGCCTTTTGGTCAACTGATGTATGATTACTGAGCGATTTTGTCCATCAGGCATCACAGTAGCAAAATAGTCTCCTCTACCATGCCAAGTGACCTACATGACAATCAACATTTACATATCATCACTTTATATATCACTACATATTTAAGAAAACTCACTTACAAATAACACAAGAGGTAATTCTGTTATGTCACTTCACAAAATATACAGAATGATTTATAATATCAGTCCAGGAAATTGGACAAAATTCAGACCATGGAACATGCAATGTGAATCAAGTTGCTAAGCAACAGTAGATGAGTATTTCAGGTATTGGTTTATACATGAACAAACCTCACTCACTCTTTTAAGGGGAGAGGATGATATTTTTAAAAACTTTTTTCCTATTTGGTGTAAAATATTAATTTTTTGTATGTAGAGAGCTCATAGCTGTAGGAACTCAACCAAATATAAATATTTGAAAAAAAAAAAAAAAAATTATTTGGGGGCGCAAATTTGAAAAAAAAAATATGTCCAATGCAGGATTGTACTAAAACTGATATATCTAAACCATTTTTAAAGATAGATTCAAACTTTTTTTTTGCAATGTAATTGCAAAAGCATGTTCTACAAACTGTCTGTAACAGAATTTTGATATTAGTCCCTACCTTCGTAAAATAAACAATTAAAATCTAATAATTTTCTGATTTCCTTTCTTGCAAACAAACGGACGTATTTTTAAAATGAAATCAATTAACAAAATTCTGTTACAGAGAAACGTTTCCTAATAGTCTAAAGAATTTGTGTTCTATATTTCATGCATGTATCTTTAATAGTTCAGAAATTATATCCATTTTTGTCTGGCAATGTAGCAAAAGAAATGAAGTTATTGGAAACCAATAAAAGTGGGCGTGTGATTTAAAAATCCATAGCGCAGAAAGTTTAAAAATGACGTCTCAACATCCAATAAGAGCATAAATACAGATATGCAATGCATTCCACACAAATCAAAGAGTATTTTAAAGAAAAAAATTTTTTTTTTTTTTTTATTTAATTTACCCGAAACAACAATAAAAGTGGGCGAGTGATTTAAAAATCCATATAACGCAGGAAGTTAAAAATGGCGACTCAACATCCGATAAGGGCACAAATACCCACAAAATATTATGCTATGCATTCCACACATCACAGACTATTTTAAAGAAAAAAAAATTTTTTTTTTTTAAATTTACTCATTTTTCACCAAAAAATACCATCCTCTCCCCTTAAGAACAAAACTGTATTATTATTTTTCAATAAATTTACTTCTTAATAAGAGAACTTTCAAATCTTTCGTAACTTAAACATACAGGGTGAACTGTAAGTAATGTCATTAATTTCAAAGGGTTATTCTTTCAGATATTTCAAACAAAAAAGTTTAATACAATTTTGATTGTTTTTGCTTCCTTTTTGAGATAAAAACTGTTTTACATGAAACACTTCATAGCGTGTTTTGGGAAAGTCATAGACTGAATTCCCAATATGCTCAGTCAATTTAAGAGAGCAGTGTATTACGATAATAAATGATTCAAATGATTTTAGTTTCGTCCTTTAAATTTGCAGAAATTTGATCCGAACAAATGTAACAAATTTCTTTGCAAAACAAAAAGTTACATTTGTTAAAATCAAATTTCTGCACATTTAAAGGACAAAACTAAAATTCTTTCAATCATTCATTATCATAATACACTGCTCTCTTAAAATGACTGAGCATATTGGGAATTAAATCAATGGCTTCCCAAAATATGCTATGAAATGTTTCATATAAAATTATTTTTTTCTCGAAAAGGAAGCGAAAACGAGCAAAATTGTATTATACTTTATTTTTAAATACCTCAAAGAATAACCCCTTGAAATTAATGACATTACTTATAGTTCACCCTGTATATTGTACAATGTATGTGCACTGTAAGAAATTGGCTAAAACATTTAGACAGTAAAAAGAATTCTGAATTAGGAATATTCTATCAACTCTCTACACAATATGTATAATTATGTCATATTACAACAAACTGCGACGAAGAGATTGTATTAACATCAAAATAAATAACTGACTTTTGGTGTAATAAAATTTGTTATCTAGAAATTACCTGTCTAACTTCTTTGAAATGATTAATAATAACACGAATTCCATTCTTCCATATTTCTTCTGAAGGATGCTCCCACTGCACAGCTGCCTTCACCCTTTCTGACACTGCAAGTAAAAACAATGACGTATTACTTCTGTTAAACTAAGTGTCTTATGATATTTTCAAAATCTGTGTTTCTTGTTTAAGATTCTATCCCACTGTAGTACTATATAATATTTTATGCTCGACCATGCCGAAATGTAGTAATTATACACCTGGTAGCAGTCCTTTAATGGACCTCATTAAAGTACACCTATTTATTCATTATAATTCAATTGTTCAGCCAATGAGAAATCACCATTGTACCATTATAAAACCGCAAGTATCGATTATTCTCGGATATGCAATCGAAAAACAATTAGCGAAAAGTCACGGAGGCTGGAAATCCAATACTGTCGCAGAAGGTTATGTTCTGTTACTATAATAATTAGCGTTAATTGTAAATAATATTCAAATAAATTCAATTTGTCATCTCGTTTTTCAATTCTAAATCAATTTCCAGGTTATATCAAGACTAATGTTCATGTTATTCTCTAAATTATATCAAGGTCAATGACATTCGTGCCTCAGAAAAAATCAAGACTTTCGCGTCTGCACATATCTCACAATTCAGGTCAGTTCTGCTCCTCACTTACATAACCATAACATGAATACTTATGAATAATTTCAAGTTAGAAATATGGTCGAGCATAAAAAGTCGTATGAAACTTGCCTATAATGGTAATTAAGACGCTCGTATGAAAATTATGAAACTTGCTTGTGCTCGTTTCATAAACAAACATACTTGCGTCTTAATTAGTACCATTATAGGTTCTTTGCATAATGTATTAATAATGTTTCAAAATGTGTTGCACTGTTTCACATTTTGCACTTGATTTTGAAATGTATTTAAGTAATTAAACCTGTTGAAGTAACTTTTACTGGACTTGAAATAGTAATGAAAAATTTTGCGGATAATTCGCGATTTTTGATATTTCACGGATCTTTGTGCATTAGGTACCGCGAATTATCAGAAGTCGAATGTATTGTACTTTTCACAAAACTATATAATCCAGAAAAAGATCATGTATATAATGGCAATACCACAAACATATAATTTTAATTTTAATGTGTAAATAAGATTTTACAAATTTTAACACTAAAAACTGTGACTCAAAGATGTCTAAAAAAAAAAAAAAAAAAAAAAAAAAAAAAGGACGAAAATTTTTGTCAAATGAATTTTGTATTTAGATAGTAAGTTATTACACAGTTTATCAAATAAACACACAAGTGTAAAATAAAACTGTAAATTATAAATTATTGGACAACAAAATAAATATTTTAAAAAATCTGCGAAATTTATTCAAACTGAAAATAAATGATTACGCATCCTTCAATATTATTCATATTTCGCTGAAAATATAATTTATCGTGGCAATATCTATTTGTACAGTAGTATTAATTCGTAAAATTTAAACTGGCTTCAAATGATTAAAGAAAACTGAAAAAGGAGCAAAAGCAATGCTTCTTATTTTTATCACATTTATTGAAAATGCGATATTTTCATGCTTCTATTAATATCCCATGTAACTAAATATTGGCAAATAAAACAAATTACCTATAATATCCTGTTCAGGAGCCTCTTCCAGCAATGAATCTGTCCGTGAACATAACAAATGGTCCCCTACTCCAGGGTTTACCAGGAGAACCTTTCGATCTGCGGCAACAGCTACCAGGGACAATGCCTGGTTTGGATTCCAGGACAAAGACCGCACTACTCCACCTACAGGGATCGTGCGGATGCAACGTCCTGTAGCGATCTCCCACACTGCAATCATGCGAAGGAAAATAATATGTGAATTAAGACAAAGAGAAAGAAAGGCTCTCAATATCTCCTTATAACCTACACACACGTGAAGCAACTTTCACCTACTTAGTACTGTAGTAAGGGCTGTCCACAGCAATGAACAATTTTAACACATGCAACCACTGCTGTCTTTTTAAGATCACAAGTAATTTGGGATCAGGGATGTGTCAGATATTGCCACTTTAGGTTGGACTTCATTTATTTTATGAACCCAGGTGAATGCCGCTGATTCTAAGCCAGGAAATAGTTTTCTGAAGAATAAAAAAAAAAAAAAAAAAAAAATGGATAAAAAATTATAAGATCTGGCAGAGGAACAGACTTGGAAAGCATGTTGAAACAGACGATCTTAAGGAGCACATATCTCTCACAGCACTGTTGAGGAGCAATAAACTCTACGCATATCCTGTGGCCAATGCAATGCCATTTAGTCATCATGGAAAGTGAAGCAGTGTACAACACACCTTTGTGCGAGATCGTGCGTATTGGTTTCCGCACAAAACCAATCCGCGGAAAGTCTAAAATTCCACATTCAGTATTGCCAACCTAACACACATAACAATTTCCCTCTTCTTACCGCTTAAGCGACATATTGATTTTACTGCTTTAGGCTTTTAACATATTATTTTTAGAGACGTTCAATATAGTAATAATTATAAATTGGAAACTTACCACTGCAATTTCACCTAAATTGTACTGTTAATTATTGTTTTTAAATATTTGCAAAAATTAAGTAAACTCTACAACTCCACTAAAGTTACTGCATTCGTGATGCAAGTAACATTAAGGAAGCCGTGAAAAAATCAACAAGATTCCAGACTCTTCATAGACCGAGGGAAAAAAAAAAGACAGATGTATATCACGGCCTGCTGGAGTATAGTAAACACAGAAAACATTTTAAGGCAACAATGTTGAAGATAGATATTTTTGTTTTGCAAATTTGCCGTCATTGAACAGAAACCAAGATGGAGATTTCATTGCATGCTATGCTATGGCCATGTTAGCCATTAAGAATTAGAAATTGTTAGTGCCTTTTTAAATGCCTAGTTTAGAATTTTGAATGCCTATTTTGCCTGCCATTTCAACTGTTTTTAATGCCTAAAAATCCGCAGCTTAATAATCACGCATTCCTCTGCTGGACCCTGTTAATTCATGAATAATTAAAATCCCTATATAACAGACTAGGACAGCTTCAGATACTTGGGGTGTACTATAAGCAGTAAAATGAGCTGCTAGAAGTCAAAAGGACAATAGCAATGGTAAAGAAAGCTTTCAATAGGAAAAGAAGCGAATTTTGCGGATCTCTGGAAAAATAACTAAGGAAGAGACTAGTGAAGTGCTTTGTATGAAGTGTGGCATTGTATGAGGCAGAAACATGGACATTACGACGAAGTGAAGAGAAGCAACAAGAAGCATTTGAAATGTGGATATGGAGAAGAATGGAACGTGTGGAGTGGACAGAGAGGACGAGAAATGAAGCTGTGCTAGAAAGAGTGGGTGAAGAAAGAAAACCGGTAATGCTGAAACTGACCAGGAAGAGAAAAAGAAATGAGCTTGGCCACTGGCTAAGAAGAAAATGCCATAGGAGCAGTGAAAAACATGAGAATACTATGAATAAATATAAAACTAGTGTTTAAACTACTCTTATCTGAACTGACACAAAGCACTACTTGTTTGTAAACATAACATTTCCCACATTAGCACTTCCAATGAAACGTCACTCTTCATGAACACTTTACCTTTGACAGTCATGTCATCAGATCCTGATACCAGGTACTGTCCTTTAGGCTCAACAGCTATTGCACGAACCATGTCAGTGTGACCTTCATACACCATGGACATTGTAGTTGGGAATGGCTGCAGATCCTTCGGGCTTGGTAACTGCGGCAACAGCTCTTCTGGTTCAATAGTCAACTGGAAGAATATAAGCAAAATTAATTATATTTCAATAACTTGACACAGCACATTGATATTAATTTCTTCTGCCATTTGGTAGAACACCATGCATGTATAACCTGTTTTTCTGGACATGTTTTCAAATTTTAAATTATCAGCATTATGCAGAGATGATGTACGAGGGTGGATCGAAAAGTAACCAGAACCGAACTGTTGCACACACATGCTTTGTAGTTACAAGTTGTGCTGTTAGGTGATGTTAGTTTGGGGTCTCCCGCGAGACCGTTAGTGAGCTGGCGTCAGAGTTAAGTGGTTTGTTTGTAGTGCTGTGTTGTTTGCGTTCCTGTTTCAACCGTTTGGCGATTAGTGAGATTGCCGACCACAAGGAACAAAGAGTGTGTGTGAAATTTTGTTTTCTGTTAGGGAAAACT
The DNA here is from genome assembly GCF_040183065.1 of Periplaneta americana. Taxonomy (NCBI): domain Eukaryota; kingdom Metazoa; phylum Arthropoda; class Insecta; order Blattodea; family Blattidae; genus Periplaneta; species Periplaneta americana. The sequence goes on from NC_091121.1 coordinate 8,114,845, forward strand.
GCAGCCGAGACCATTGGGATCCTTCGGTAAGCCTTTGATGATGATGATTTGGGGAAGTCACAGATCTACGAGTGGTTTTCCCCGTTTCAAATCTGGCAACATGTCAAGTGAAGACATGCCACGCCCCGGGCATCCTTCGACAGGAAGAAATGACGAAAACATTGCCAAAATCAAACGTGCAATTGATGAAAGACCATTGACGAAGTTTCTGAGCAAACGAACCTGTCATGGAGCATGGTCCTGCGAATTTTAACCGAAGATTTGCACATGAGACGGGTGTCTGCAAAATTTGTTCCTTGCTTGCTCACAGATAACCAAAGAGAAAACCGCGTGAGAGTTTGCCACGACTTGAAGAGTGAAGTGCAAAACAATCCAAACTTTCTTAAAAGAATTGTGACTGGGGATGAGTCTTGGTGCTATGGGTACGATCCAGAATCAAAGCAAGCATCGAGCCAGTGGAAAACTCCAAATTCACCACGACCCAAAAAAGCATGTCAAGTGTGATCCAATGTGAAAACAATGTTCATTTGTGTTTTTATGTGAATGGCATTGTCCACAACAAAGAGTTCGTTCCGCCAGGACAAACAGTGTACCAACATTTCTATTTGGATGTGTTACGAAGATTACGAGAGAGTGTGCGGCAAAAACGGCCCGAAATGTGGAGAAATGGGAACTGGTTGCTTCACCACGACAATGCTCCAGCCCACACAGTTCTGACGGTCCAACAGTTTTTGACATTGGAGATGGAGCAGCTGGCTAAATGTGAAACTCTTAGGACATTTGTGGACCTTCCATCAAAATATTGGGAAGCAAGAAGGATGATGACTTCATTGTTAAATCCAGAGAGAGAGAGAGAGAGAGAGGGAGGGAGGGAGAGGGAGGGAGGGAGGGAGAGGGAGAGGGAGAGGGAGAGAGAGGGAGGGAGAGAGGGAGCGAGGGAGGGAGTGAGGGAGGGAGGGAGAGAGGGAGAGAGAGGGAGAGAGAGGGAGAGGGAGAGAGAGGGAGAGAGAGCGAGAGAGAGGGAGGGAGAGAGAGAGGGAGGGAGGGAGGGAGAGAGAGAGAGGGAGGGAGGGAGGGAGGGAGAGAGAGACAGACAGACAGAGACAGACAGACACAGACACAGACACAGACAGACACAGACACAGACAAAGACACACACACACACACACACAGTTTTTGACAAACAACAACATGGTGCTTGTGCCTCACACACCCTATTCACCCGATCTGGCTCCATCGGACTTTTTTTTTGTTTCCACGGATGAAGAAATGTCTGAAAGGAAAGTGATTCAGTGATGTAGATGACGTCAAAGAAAACACGCTAACAGCTTTGAACAGTATCCTGCCTGAAGAGTTCCAGCACTGTTTTCAGCAGTGGCAAAAGCGTTGGGACAAGTGCATTAATGCACATGGACAATATTTTGAAAGGAACTAAAGTACTGTGAATATAGAGTTCAATAAAAATGCAAAAAAAAAAAAAAAAAAAAAAGAAACATTCCAGTTATTTTTGGGGCCCCGTCGTATGACGACATTCACTGTTTGAACAATAACTAAAGTGAATGTAACTCTAGTAAATAGTACTAACCCTCATTTTCCTGGCTCGTGGACACAGGTACAGATCAAGACAGCGCTGGAACCTCTCCTTAACATAGCGCTCATAAGCCGGCACGGCACGTAAAGAGCTGTACTTCCGTGGAATGAAGTGGAGTTTCCTCTTCCAGGGAGCTGTCCGTTGTTTGTTCCACTCCTTAAGCTATTTTCAAACAAAATACAACATTTTTACAATTAATAATAAAAAATATATAGACTACATTTTTAAGCTAATTTAATACAACCAGGTAATAACTTATTTAAAACAAAATGCAAGCAAGGAATAATGACGCTACAATTAAATCCAAAGCGATAGGAAATTTTTCATATGAACAATACTGTTCTATTATGTTGTAATGAATAAGAAATTAGTTAAAAAGGTAACAATTTGACCTACTTCCAGTTTAATTTCTCAAGAAGCATTAAAATACATTCCAGAGCAAAATGTGGAATAACAGACGTCTAACAGCAGGGGAGCAATTGATGGCGGAAATGCTGGAACATCTTGCAGTTCCGTGTTTATACTTCATATAACAAGAAAGTAAAGACAAAAGACTTCAAATTACCTCCTTCTTGTCGAACAAGTATTCTGGTGGAGGGTTGTACGACTCAGCGTGCCCTGGCAGATGGCGTTTGGGTGCTGGAATGTGGTTCTGGATGCGTCTCATATGCTCTACCCCTTCGTCAGTTTGCCATAACATATAGAAATTAGGTCCCTCGCTTTTCTTCTTCTCTTCTCGAGGTTTAATCCATCCCATCTTAATGGCATGTACCATCTTTGCCACTTTCCTGGCCTCCATCTTGCTTGGCAAGAATGACCGCTTGTGATCAGGAACTCTAACAATTGGAGTCTGCATAACTTCTGATGTAAACCATTCCACCCACGGCTGTCAACAGAACAAAAGAATGCTCAGTACACGTGAGTTCCAAAAACAGTAAGAGAAGTTTCAAAAGTTCTCAAAATTATTAGACTATAAAGGAACAACTGGATAATACCCACGGCAGACCAATATCGATAGTCGACGCTATTCGCTGGCCACTAGTTACCGGGCCGTACCGAGCCGTATCAAACAAAATATAATCGAAATGGTGGTAGTCAAATTCGCGACTATATTCTTAAATAATTCACTCCATTAGTCAAGTTCAAGGTTTTATGTAGTACAACGGCGGTTTTTTGAATGCATTAAAAGAAAATGAATATGTAATAAGATCATAAACTAGGTTATCACAAGGAAATTAACAGGAAAAAAGGTGTGTTTCACGGAATACCATTAAAATGACGGAAAGTAAATTTCCAGTTAAAGTTCGCCATGCGTAAAGTACGTAATTATGACGGCGTTGCTGTTTTATTTCTGGCCTATAGAAAAATACCTAGCCTTTTACGAAAAAAAATTTTAGGAACCATGAAATTATTCACCGCTTTCATTATAGGCCTATTATTTTTTTATCAATATTACGAATCAAAAACAGTCATATTATATAATTTTAACTACTACATGGACGAATGAAATCAAGCTAACCTAACCACACCTAACCAAAGCTAACCTAACCTAACCAAAGCTAACCTAACCAAAACTAACCTAACCTAACCAAAACTAACCTAACCTAAGCTAAGCTGACCTAACCTAAGCTAAGCTGACCTAACCTAAGCTGACCTAACCAAAGCTAACCTAACCAAAGCTAACCTAACCTAACCAAAGCCAACCTAACCTAACCTTCGTAAATGCAAGGTCTGTAACCGAATCAAGAAGATATCTCAATAATTTAATCTGCAATGTACAAGCAAAAATAAATTCAAGTAAGGATCACGCTCCCACTACATGAGAGGTCCACGCATGCGCTACAGCAAAACTGTTTCTGTCCCGAGCCTCTCATCTAAGGCACTCGTCATAATTTATTCGCAATATTTACGCAAATACACATTGTCGCTAACAGTGGTGCTATCTCTCAATAATGTTCAGAACGAAGGAGGTAGACAGAGAGAGAGAAAAAAAAAGAAATATAGCACAAAACTGTTTTGTCTCAAGACTCTCATCTAAGACACGTAATAAGTCACGTAATCTACTTGCAATATATTTGCGCAAATACACTTTGTAGCTAACACTGGTGCTATCTCTCAGTAATGTTCACAACGAAGGAGGCAGAGAGAGAGAGAGAGAGAGAAAAAATGTCTCCCGCCAACTACGCCACACACCAACGTCATGTTCTTATGTTGGTGACATTGTGTATTTACTTAAATTTGGTGGTAAACGTAACGGCACGGTTCAAAGTGACCGTGCTAATTCTCCAGTATAGCGGACTATAAATATATACATTCATGTTTTCAACTAACAAGCAAACATTCTGGTGGGAGCAGATAAAAAAAGTTAAAATTTTTTCTTTCACCATGTTAATAATGTCAAAAGAAATGCTTATACAAATTTTGGCCACTCGACCGCAATTACGAGGTCCGTAAAAATAAGTTTGCCAGGGGCCATTAACAGAAAGAAAACACAATTTCATTGAAAAAAAAAATATTGGAACAGACATAGCAATTGTTGAGCTATTTTTCAACATATTTCCCACTGGAATTGAGACATTTTTCATATCACGGATCAACAGAGAGGTGCAGATGGCTATCAAATGCTGGTTCCAATACCTACAACACAAGGGTACAAAAACTGATCCCATGGTATGACAAATGTCTCAATTCCAGTGGGGGATTTGTTGACAGATAGCGCAACAATTATTGTATCTGTTTCAATAAATCTTTCCATGCAATTGTGATTTTTTCTGTAAACAGCCACAGGGAAAATCACTTTCTGGACGGCCTCGTAATTGCGGACGAGTGGCCAAAATTTGTATAAGCACTTCTTTTTACATTATTAACATGGTGGAAGAAAAAATTTAACATTTTTTTCTGCCCCCATCAGAATGTTTGCTTGTAAGCTAAAATAAGATATGGCTGTGTGTAATGACAAGCACTCAGCAATGAACAACTTTAAGTTCAACTTGCTTTCACTCCAGGGCAGTTATCTGCTGTTTGCAAAGTCGCTAAATTGGACGAAAAGGCTTAAATAAAAAAAAAATTTGCTGATTTATGTGCAATGACACTTTAAATTTAATATTCCAAAATATCAGCATTAAACTCTTCCAGCAAGCAAGTGTCTTTTTTAATAGCTTTGTAACTGTATGCAAGTCACACTTTGGTTGTGTCCCCTTTTTCTTAACTATTTTTCTTCTTTTGGCATTTTTCAAACTTTGAGTATACCGTAAAGAGGGGTGACTTTGAACGTCGAGGTGACTTTGAACAGTAATTTAGCACCTTTCTAAATTAAATGCTGCACCCAAATGCGATAAAACTGTTTAAATTGTCAATAAACTAGTTCAGTTCTTTCGCAATAGGGTACAGCATTTAATTTAGAAAGGCGCTAAATTACTGTTCAAAGTCACCCCACTTTACGGTACTCAGTGTGAAACCTATTCCAGATAGAAATTTAATTTCTTTTTACCACATATCACCATGGTGATGCCGGTGTAAAATTATGAGAATTGGGAGAAAAAATCTGGGACAAAAAAATTCATAATTATAAAAAATGTCAAATTTTGAACGTTTATGAAAAAAATCAGAAGCAAAGCATCATGAGAATAAAACCATCTTCAATGTTTTACTTTTAATAGACAGAAAAGCACTGAACAACAATATGTAAAAGTTTCAGACCTCTACCTTTAATTGTTCAGGAGTTGAAAGTACCAAAACATTGAAAATTTAACAATGTCAAGATCGCATTTATCCAGTCTCCTTAAATTCCTTTTTAGCAAATATCTCAGAAACTATAGTAAGGACACAAGAATACGGGTATGAAGATCACGTGAAGCCAGTAAAGCTGATGCAGTCACTCTCTCTCTTTCCTCTACTGTAACAAGTATATATATTTTTGCCTTAAGAGTAAACCAGTCCCTAAGAGAAAATAACATATGTGCACTATTTTCTTCAGAAGTGTGTATTCTTGTTGCTTCTGCTACAAAGGTTACGTCAGTAAAGTATAGTTTTAAGAATCTGAGAACATTATTCTTAAATTAGCTTTCAACTGTATGTTGAAATCATCAATCTTCCTAATGTATCCAGCTGTTTGCTTACAACATAAAGTCCACTGTAGTCTATTGAGTTGTTTTTCACGAGAAATGAGGGGTATTTTGATCGGTGTTCATTATAGATGCCTGTTGCTAGTAGCCAGAGTTGGGGTGTAGTCAATATATACTGCAGGGCTGTGTCTTCTGCAACTGGTACTGATGATTTTAATTTACTTCTTTTGTGGTTTATGGATGGACAGTATAGAAGAATGTGTCCCATATCTTCATCATGATTATTACACCACAGACAAGTAGGATTATCAGAAATGTGAAATCGGTGTAGGTACAATTGAGTGACAATGTGACCTGTTCTGTTCTGGCTCTTGTTAAAAATGTTTTTTTTTTATCCAATGCCACCAGGTTGTCTTTTCGACATTTCTGGTCTTTTCTCCTGGCCGTGGCTTAGTTGTAACCCACTTCTGAGGTTGGGGCACCTGGAAGGCGGAGTTACATTACCCCGATGATGTGATAGGATGATTTATGATAATGTTTGAACATGTCTGGGCAAGTTTTTGTACATTTCCAGGTCATTTGGCTTCTTTTGTACAGACTGTAAAATTTTTCCTTTGTCAGAAGAGAGCCAATTGTTGATCCATAGGTTTGTAAAATGAGACTTTACTGAAGCAAAAGCATTGGATAGAGATATCACTTGAAGAGGACTTGGTTGCAAATATGTTGCCTGTTTTGCAATATTATCGACTGTATGTTGAAAGAAAAGAATAAATAAGAGATATTTTAATAAACTCACATTTGAAGTTTATTATGAAAGTTTATTGTATTTGTATTTTAAAATACGAAAATGTACAAAGTTGTATTAGTATCAGTCTAACAAAAAATTATGAATAGCTTAAAAAGCCAGAAGTACTTGATTTTTTCATATTATCAAAAAATCTCTACAGTGCTCAATTCAAAAACGTTATCAAATACAAAAGATATGTAAACAAAATCTGACTAATTTCTCATGCAACATCAATTTACCTAGAATTTGTCCTCATTTCGCTGTAGTAGTAATACAGGCAATTGTAACTACAGGCATTTTAACTGTCTTTTTGCAACTGTCTATACATGCTGAGTTGAGTAGAAGATAAATTTAAAGAAGGCCTCTGACGAGACTTGAAACCTTTCTCGCCTACTAAATCTGTTTCACCATGGGGTGATATCCATTTCAGAACAACACTTTCACTTCATTTGTATTGCGATGACAATACCTCTCTAAAGTCTAGATTTTTGGCTTAGTGCACACATGTATTAAGTACATTTTCCGGTAAAATTGAGTTAAGTACAAAATCAGAGTCCTGTGAGGTCTATCTTCATTGTGCACAAATGTGGGAAGTGAATAATAAGATTTTCCTATGTTATGTTTACTTTTTGAGAATAGATGTTAATTGAAGTGTAATTAGGTATTGAAAATTAAAACTCGTTTTCCTCAAAATTAAGAAATTAGCACTTACAACATGTGTGCACTAACCCATCGATTTGTTTGCATAGGTCACTGTTTTTTAATCAGAAAATATTGTTTTTCAAATGCTTTTAGCTACAGGATAATAGACAACGTATGAAAATGGTTCTGAAGAACTTGTTTGAAAATAGGCCTACATGTTTTCTGCTAACAAGAAAGGAGTAAACTTTCACATCATTAGATACATATTAAAGGTACTTACTGCACAATCGTCGAAGTCTGCATCTGGGATTTTCTGGGCTTGAAGTCGTTGGATTATATCCACATCTGCATCAGATAATACGACATCTTGACCAGTCTGAGGATCTCTCACAGTTCGCCTGTAATAAATGGATTTGGCTATTGTAGGTGCTGGTTTGTTTAGTTTAATTATTTTTTCTAGTTCTTTACTAATTTGTTTACCTTTTTATTTAAAGACTTTGGCTTTGTTGGTTAGATTTTTAGGGGGACGATTAGTTATGAAATTTCTAAGGTTGATATTGGTAATATCCTGACGCAAGATCATGTTCCAAACCAATTAATAAATGCAACCTGTAATTTATATTGTGAAAATTATACTTCAGTACGTACTGGGAACAATCAAACTGAGTGGAAATCTATTAATCAAGGTATCCGTCAAGGTTGTAGCCTATACCATTACTAAATATATGGATCATATGATTAGAAACTGAAAAAGAACAAAACATGGTAATTTTAATATCAATAGAAATTTAGATATATTACTGTTTGCAGATGATGTAATATTATTAGCAGATTCTGAAGATGGCCTCCAACGTTTTGTTTTCCAATTAAACTCATTTCTGAGGAATATAGAATGGAAATTTCAGTTGATAAAACTAAAGTAATGGGATTCATCAGAAAAAAACCATCTCCACAGCAAAATTTGCCTTTATAATAAACCTGTTCAACAAGTCTCATGTTTTAAATATTCGTTGAGCTATGAACAAGAAAAAGATATGAAGAGTTCGCAAGAAAAACGATGAATGTCACATTTCTGTTAAGGATTAGATAATGATCTGAATCTATAACTGCAAGATGTAGTGCTGTTTCTATAGAAAATAAAGGAAAGGATTACTGTATTCGTGGTGATAATTCTCCTTTTTACCATTTTTCATAAGAACAACATTAAATTTCGTAGTGATCCATTGAATTAGATAATGACATCAACCTTAACAAAACTGTGACATTCATCGTTTTTCCCGCGAACTCTTCATATTTCTACAAAACTGAATAACTTTAACTATGCAATGAATACCATTAATAACATTTTTCAAACCTTCTCTTGTCCAAAAACATACGAGAATTAAAGCATTGGTGAGACCTGTTCTCATGTATGGAAGTGAAGCTTGGACCATACGTAAATGTGATGAACACCGAATCAGTACCAATGAAATGAAGTTTTTAAATTCTGGCTACACTAGGTTAGACAAGAAGAAAAATTTGAATATTTTGAAAGAATTAAATATTGACCCAATTTTAGAGAAAATTCAAAATTATAGACAGAAGTGGAAATCTCATATACTCAGGATGCTTAGAACAAGGATACCACGCCAAGCATTAAATTACGGCCATTAAGGAACAAGATCTTTGGGCCGTCCACTGAAACGATGGTGTGAGACCGTAACAGACACCAGGCTTAATACGTGATAGGAAGAAGATGAAAGATATTGGTAATAAGCTAACACCTATCAAATTTTATATATATTCAAGATTTCATATTACATCAGAGAAAATTACAACAAAACACAAGATATCTCCCTGGTACTTGGAAGTATTTTCACTGATTAATAATTAGGAGAGCTAATATAAAAAAAATAAATTTTAGCATTGAAATCCCTACGGTGCATGTTCCAAATCACACCACTGTATGTATATGTAACATTCTTCACATGTCAAAGGTTAGAATTATTTCTAATTTTTAATCACTTTTAAAGTGTATATATTTTGATGTACCGAAGTACATATGATATTTCCATGCAGATATTCTGCGTCATCACATGATGAAAGAGAGATGGAACGGAGAAAAATTCTCTCCGGAGCCGGGATTTGAACCCGGGTTTTCAGCTCTACGTGCTGATGCTTTATCCACTAAGCCACGCCGGATACAATCCCGACGCCGTTTAGAATGGTCTCAGAATTTTTCTCCGTTCCATCTCTCTTTCATCATGTGATGACGCAGAATATCTGCATGGAAATATCATATGTACTTCGGTACATCAAAATATATATGATATGCGTAATAAATCACTTTGTGATTTAAGACGGCGCCCATACCGTTGGATCCCGGCCAATCAGTCACTCATCTGAGTGCACCTCAACACATGTATGTATGGACTTCGGTCCTGCGTTCATAGACATCTATGACGTAGTGCAGAGGGCGGCCACTAGAGGGAACCCAAGAGATGGAGCTTAATCTGAGACGATTCTAAACAGCGTCGGGATTGTAGCCGGCGTGGCTTAGTGGATAAAGCATCAGCACGTAGAGCTGAAAACCCGGGTTCAAATCCCGGCGCCGGAGAGAATTTTTCTCCGTTCCATCTCTCTTTCATCACTTTTAAAGTGGGCAAAGCATTGTAAAACAATACATAACAATTAGTAATAAATGGATATATACAAGCTTACCAAAAATTAGGATCTTCCATTCTTCTAAGGAAATTATCAAGTTCATCTTCTCTGACAGGTTTTAAGAGTTTCTTTCCATCCCAGTCGTATCCCAAATGTGCATAGTCATCATACCAGTTCGTGGGGATGTTGCCGACTGTGTTGCGAATGTCCTGCACAGAAAATATTATTTATTTACTACAAGAACACAAGTCCTCCAGCCTAGGACATACAGGGACGTCAGTTGTAACTGTGTACACCTGGTAATTTCTGGGCGGGTCCTTGTCCCGGGAGATGGGTAACATTATACTAATGCAGTCATACGCGTCAGGAACTGAGAACTGGCAGTATAACCATATACCCATACAGAGGGTAGCCTGGGTGAAAAAAGGTGGCAGCCCCACCAAGGTAATCAGAAGCAGTGGAGCAATCTTCTTAAATCAAATATTACTGAAAATGAGGTGAAATTGCAAAGCCAGACTTTGCGTTTAAATATATGATATTGTGTTTGTATATATGGCTCAATAAAATTTATGTAAGCTTTGTTGATATAATTTATATCTTCATTTTATTTATTTTATTGGGTTATTTTACGATGCTGTATCAACATCTCAGGTTATTTAGCGTCTGAATGAAATGAAGGTGATAATGCCGGTGAAATGAGTCCGGGGTCCAGCACCGAAAGTTACCCAGCATTTGCACGTATTGGGTTGAGGAAAACCCCAGGAAAAACCTCAACCAGGTAACTTGCCCCAACTGGGATTCGAACCCGGACCACCTAGTTTCACGGCCAAATGCTCTGAGCATTACTCCAAGGGTGTGGACTCCTCATTTTATATTTGTCATATTTCATCAAATAATTCGTAATATTATATTAAATGTCGTAGTGTCTGTTGAGATAGATATACTGATTCTACGTAATATAAAATGGAATTATGTGTTTTTAGTATTTTTAAGCCTATTTTGTGCTTAATGAAACTGATGTGCTATTAAGTCATTCTTGAATAATAAGTATATGTTTCTATTATTAAGTGTTACTATAATAATTCAGTTTTTGAAGAAGAATTCTCACTATAGTTTTATATTAATTAAATATTATTACTAAATAGAACATAAATAGGTAATCAAATGTACACTTATTTATAACTTGAAATTTGATGGTTTACTAAAGATTAAACAAAGATTCCACTACATAATTTAGATATATCGTAAATGCAAATTGTATCTGATGAAGCCGTATAATAGGCGAAAACGTTCATACATTATTTTAATATATAACATGTATTAGCTTATGTTAATATTAAATTGATAACTCGTAAGACTGAAAAATTAAAACATTATTTATTGTATTTAAAAAATTACTAGACTAAAAAAAAAAAAAAAGTTGTCTTAAGACATGGTATAAAAATGCTTCCTTTCACTAAAATAGTCTGCAATGAGGAAACATATCACCTTTTTAAAATACCCTCCGAATAATGTCTTACCTCTTCGTCTGACGTGTCACTCTTATATTCGTCATCTACTTGACTAGATACTCTATTTTCATCTAAAACTGTTTTCTTGTTTGTATTGTTTTTATTTGTTTTATATACAGTTTCATTTGTAACTTCTATCTTCTTTTTGTCCACTTTTGAAGGTGAAAGACTTTTCTTTTTGACTAACAGCTTGGTTTTATCAGATTTTTCTTCCTCATCTACATCAGACAAACCACTCCCTTCTGAATTTTCACTTCCATCATCATCATCATCATCTTCATCTTCATCTTCATCATCACTATCTTCCTCTTCATCTTCGTCCACATCTTCCTGGTCATCATCTTCAACTTCAGATTCATTGCTATCACTATTAGAACTTTCGTGTTTGGTATCCTCGTATTCTGAAGATCCACTATCTCCAGCATCACCAAAAACTACTTCATCGTCCTCTTCATCAGATTCACCTGACTCCTGGTCATCCTCAGCATCAGTACTATCTTCGTCATTTGAAAAGGTTGCGAATAAATGTTCATCCTACAAACAAATACACATTAATGTAAGAGAACAACATTTTCATCAGCATCTTTAAGTAAATGCATACAATAACAAAACAATAAATGTACAGTAAAACCTCGTTTTAACGTTCCCCTCCCCCTTTTTTTAATAGGAATTCCCATTTTTAAGGAATGATCTGTTAAGTCCCAGCCAAATTACCATAAGAATATTGAATTCTCGCTTTTAAGGAATATTTTTCAAGTGGGTTTTGTGATAATGTAGCTACTTTCAATAATCAATAGTAATGGCATATTCGATAGCACAACTTAATCAAAAGTAATGCAGCGGCACATACTGGTGTTATTTCTTATCATTCTTTCTGGTTTTGCTTTGCGTTGCTTCCACAGAGTGGTTGCATTGCTTGCTTTGTTGTCGCAAGTTGTGTGGTTCCTGTTTCAAAGTTCTTTGTTAGTTTATGCTGTTTATGCATCGTTATAACAACAGCTAAATGGAAGACATTAACTATCAGATGAAAAGTGAAAATAATAAGGGATGTCCAAGCTAAATCTCAAATAACACTATCGCATATGGTAAAAAAAGCATGGTTTGCAAACTACTTCATTATGGGGAACAATGAAGAAGAGGAAAAACGAAATTTTCAATGTCGAGTTTCATTATGATTTGGGTTCCACCAAATGGGAAAACATTCGTGCCTCACCATCTGAAGAGTTAGACGTAGCCTATAATGAAATGTATTGAAATAATAATTGTAGCCCTAATTAAACGATGTTTGGTATATAGCATACATGTTAGCAATATTAGTTATTTCAGCCTTTCCTTCCCATTTTATCTAAATCTTTTAAGGAAAACCCCTATTTAAGAGGGGGAAATAGGGTTGAATGGTACACGGACTTCGAGGGATGGCAGGACTGGTCATTAGGATGTTAACGGTTAGGTCGGTTCGGCATCAATTGTGATAGTCCCCATGTAATTTTACGTTCCCCCCCCCCTTTTTAGGGACTCCCATTCATTTAGACGTAACTAGCTTATGCTTCGAACACGGGTAATTGCCAGTAATTTAGAGCTATCAGCATTCATTTTTCTCAAACAATAGGTACACAATAAATAGTCGAATACGTAGTGGGGATAACGTCACGAAATGGAACAAATTGCAAAGAGGTTGGGATAACGTCACGAAATGGAACAAATTGCAAAGAGGTTAAGTATTCCTTGTTGGCATAATTTATTTCCGCTATGTGTCTCTACTCAAATGTAGTCAATTTCAATGCCCCCACAAAATATTACTATTTTACCTTATAAATATTAGTTTTCAAATAAATAATTTAAGTATATTAATGTAATATTACTGACAGAATGCAATTTTCAGTTATGACATTACCACATGTTCATTCACAAGCATGTGTCTACACAAATTATGGTTTGAAAATGAACTATAGATTACAATGATAATATTCCAGATTCCACATTACTCACTTTACTTTCATCTGCTGAAGCAGTCGATGTATGTGATTCACTTTCTTTTGAAATATTTGAAATTGGAACTTTCCGCTTCAAACTACTCTTGAGAGGCGCCATTTTCACTTAACCATAGAGCAAGTGCTGCTAGCAGAGTTGCCAACTGATGTTTACGGAAAGTCGCCATACAGAAAATCAAAAGTTGCTAGATTCTTTATTACCAATAGAGAAAATTTCATTTATGTCGCGAAAGGGTGCTAAAAATTTCGCTAAATCCCTATTTAATCAATAGAAAATAAAAAGGAAGTTGTCGTCGGAAAATTACTTAAAAATCGCCAGTTTTAGCAACAGAGTCACTGGCTGCTATAGCCAGTCATTCTATTCTCGAAGGCTATAATCGTCTCGTGCTGCTATCTACATTTCAACTCTTCAAGAACTTGGAACAGTGTCACCAACGTAGCAGTTTCGTAGGTAGATCTAGTTTTTTTTTATTTTAAATTAAAAATTCTGCATCTACTTGTGTATAACTATTGAAGTTACAAGAGAATGAAGAAAGTTACACAACGCACAACTGCACGCATTGTATTCTTCATCTGACATAATTAGGAACAAATCCAGACGTTTGAGATGGGCAGGGCATGTAGCACTTATGGGAGAATACAGAAATGCATATAGAGTGTTAGTTGGGAGGCCGGGGGGAAAAAAACCTTTGGGGAGGCCGAAACATAGATAGGAGGGTAATATTAAAATGTATTTCAAGGAAGTGAGATATGATGGTAGGGACTGGATTAATCTTGCTCAGGATAAGGACCGATGGCGGGCTTATGTGAGGGCGGCAATGAAACTCTGGGTTCTCTAAAAGCCATAAGTAAATACATTTACTATATTTTCCGATTAATTTAGGTACTAAAATTAAACCCTTAAGCATGGTTAATATAGGAGTCTAGCTATATTCAAAATTACAGTTAGCTATTTTTTCTAGTGGTGGCTGGTGGTTGAAAAAAATAATTTTCCTTCATAAAATCAGTAATTACATTATAAATCCCGTCCGGCCAAAATTATACCATTATTCCATGAATATGTCGGGGGCACAACACAACATAGAACGTTCGAAAGTAATCATATAATGTTATAAGAATAATTTACTCATGCTAAATCAAACTATTCTTAAAACTAGAAAATATTTAAAAGAATGTAACAGAAGAATACTGTAATGTTTCTTCCCACCCATAAGCAGTGCTGACTAGATCAGACGCTATGGACAGTACTCTATAACAAAGTCGCCAGTATGAAAGGATGATTCCGAGCCTTTAGCATGAGACGAACTCGATAGCTCAGTTGGTAGAGCGCCTGACCGGAGTACAGGAAGTCGCAGGTTCGAATGCTGCTCGAGGTTGTGAAATTTTTCTTTCATACCATGGCATGATTGTGACTATAAAGTATTTAAATTCATCAAGAATACTGCAATCTATAAATCTATAAAAAAACACACACACAATAATCCACTTATTTGTAGAGAAAATCTGTATCTTTCTTCTTGGTTCTTGCAAACAACATGGGGAAATAATATTTTCTTTTTCCACACATGTAGGCTACACATATGTACAACAGCATTAACAACTCAATTTCGGACTCTAGCCTCCTCTATTTTTTTCCTCCATTTCTCTCTGTCAAGCGCCATTCTCCTCAATGCTGCAGTTCCCATAAAATTCCTGGAGTAAATTTCTCTCTGCATCTATCCATCTGTTCTTCGGTCTTCCAACTGGCCTCAAAAACTAGCCCTATGTTCCCGGAGACAGGGTGGCCCAGCTATACCATGGAGCACTAGGTAGCTCAGGTACTTCAGGTTGCTAATTCTCCTATACTCACAACTGGACCCCTGAGGAGTATATCCACATACAACCACTGAAACTTCTCATATATTTTACGTTTGGATTAAAATTTCTATTAAACGACCTACTGGTAGTCTTCGTTTTAACACATTGTGATATTCCAAGTAACGAAGTTCGTCTGCAAAGTCGCTTAGGCCCGGTTGCAGAAACACCGATCAAAATATGATTGGCAATCAAGGAGGGTTTGATTGGCCATCAGTTCTATTTCTGTTGCAGAAAGAACAATCAGTGTTTGATCGGAGATCAGTCTTCCATCAGATTTGATCAACAGATTTTTGCTGGTCAAGTCACTGATCATCGATCAAGTAGGTTATTTATATTGTTCTGTTTGTAATGCAGTTACTGTAATTATATAGTAAATAGTTACAGCGTAACAATATTGTTTTCGACATAATGGATTCTTCTGATGAAGAAATTTTAGAATGAAAAAAAATATTATTAAGAAGAAGGCGTTTCCGTGATGGACATGAATTGTCTTTATGTATAATGACAGAGAATTTGAGCAAAGATTTAGGTTAAGTAAGGATTCGTGTGTTTTGTTACTTTCAAAAATTGAAACAAATAGGCCTATATGCAGACAGACAAATCGAAACCTTTCACTTTCTGCTATGAACCAAGTTCTAATAATGCTGAGATTTTATGCTGTTGGAATTTTTCAGATGGTCTTGGGTTATCTTGTTAGGGTCCACAAATCAACTATTTGCCGAGTAGTTAGGAATGTTACGTATGAAATTGCTTTGTTATGGCAGGGTCTCATAAATCCCCAAACTTCAAAGAGGGAACGATTTGAAATCCAGAGAGAATTTTCAGCCATGTCAGGATTTCCAAGTGTAGCCTAATATTGGTTGTATAGACTGCTCACATCCCCGTCCAATCACCTGGTTGAAATGATGCCGAACTTTATCGAAATAGAAAAGGTTTCTTTTCTGTGAATATACAGGTAATATGTAGTCTACACCATCATTGAAATTCTGGAATGTTGTAGCCCGTTGGCAGGGTTCTACACATGACAACACAATATTTTTAATGAGTAGGTTACGAGCTCAATTTATAAACAGACATGGGAAATGGAATTATTTTAGGTTATGGAGGCTATGCATATTGCAATTTCTTGTCGACTCCCCTAGCAAATCCCACAACAGAAGCCCCCTCACGTTTTTTTTTCTTTTTGCTTCATTTTTTTTTCACTATATTGTAGTCTATATACAAATAGAATCCGCCTGTTTCCTTTTTACAAAAAGCAACAAACCAGCAAAACATTCACTTGTTTTCCTAGTCACCGCCCACTTGATGCATTCGTTTCGCGACTTTTAAAGAGCATCAAATTGGCTGTGGTTGCTAAATAGCGCTGTTGTCAAATGTATTTCTTTCCCAAATCAGCAATTAGTAAATTGAGACAAGTTGATTGGAGATTCACGTTTGTGCAACGCAACGAACAATCAAATAAATCAGACATCAACTGACTGGCGATCAGGGACTGATTTGATTTGCGTTTCTGCAACCGGGCTCAGATTTTTCTTCCGAAGTAAGTTCTCAAATAACTGTTCTAATAAATGCTGTGCAGTACTCATTTTTATTAGCTAAAATAGGAAAGCCACCTTCAAATATTTATCTCGCACAACACAATAGTTAGCACTAATTAAATCATTGATTAAAGTTCTCGTTAACACTTTGTTAAAAACATAAAATTTACTTTGTCATACGTTAAAAGTGTTAAAACTGTTAAAAAAGGTATTTACCTTCGACAGACGGCCCGTTTCGACGCTATGTGTCGTCGTCTTCAGTGTCTCTTGAACCACTGGTGATCTTGACTCTGCGATGTGCAGTTGTCGATGGTAGGGGTGGGGGTGTGTTGCTCCTATGATGGGGGTTGGCTGTTTGTATGTTATGATGTATTATGACGTCAAATAATGTGTGCGTATCGAACTGTAAGTTGTGTGTTAAGTATATATTGTGAGTGTGTTATTGTATTCTTATATATTTCGTACTGTTCTAGGATGTTTAACTGTGAACTTTTTGGTGTGATGTGTAAAATTTCCATATCTGTTTCTATATTATTGTGGTCATGATTATTGTTAATAATATGATCTGCATAATTTGATGTGATGTAGGGTTTGGTTGTAGCTTTAATATGTTCATTATATCTTGTATGAAAGGATCTTCCTGTCTGTCCTATGTAAAAATGTGGGCAACTATTGCATTTTAATTTGTAAACTCCAGTTGAATTATATTTATTTGAATGTTTAGCGTGGTTATTTAAGTATTTCTGTGTTGTATTATTTGTTTTGTATGCAATTTTGTACTTTAGTTTTCTGAATGAAGTTACAATTTTGTGAGTATTGGTATTGTGATATGTTAATGTTATGTATTTATTCTCGCGTGCTGTTTGTGTTGGTTTGTTCTGTTTTTGTTTTGCCTTTTTTATTAGTGTGTCTATTATGTTAGGGTTGTATCCATTGTCTTGTGCTATATATTTTATTGTGTTTAATTCTTCAGTGTAGTTGTCATTGTTCATTGGTATATTAATTAATCTGTGTGTCATTGTACCTTTGTGTGTACCTTTTTTTAACAATTTTAACACTTTTAACGTATGACAAAGTAAATTTTATGTGCTACTAATTAAATATTAACACATGCTAGAGAAGTCCTACTCATTCAGAAGAAAGCAATAAGAATTATCACACAAGAACCAAGCAAAGCACATTGTAAACCACTGTTCATACAGGAGTCCATCTTAACAGTTGTTAATGAATATATTCTGGAACTCCTTCTTTACATCAAGAAAAATCTTTATGGCTTCACCAGTAGGATGGATAAACATGAGTATAATACTCGGAATAAAGAAAAACTGGACATACCATTTTGCAGACTATCCAAAGTTAAAAGTAGTCCTAACATGTTGGGCTGTAGGATGTTCAACATGTTACCACAGGAAGCACAGGAAGGGTCACTTGACATATTCAAAGTCAAAGTGAAAACGTGGCTTCTTAGAAACCCATTCTATTCTGTACAAGAATATTTTGAATCAGAAAATCAAGCTGTTGATATTTTTTAGGTTTCTTTCTCTGAATTGTATTATTATTCTGTAATATATTAGGAAATTCTCATAAATTGTTAATCAAATCAATATTTGTGATCAGTGTGTTACAATTTTCATCTAGATATTAGTCTAATTTTGATAATCTTGACTCTCAATTGTAAATTCTAAGGAGTATTTGTGATCTTTTGTTTTATGTTTAGTGTTGTAATAGAATAATTTTCATTTTTGCACTATAATTTCACACGTGTAATTTGACAATGTCATTAGCTTTTGCTATAACGACAGCTAATAAATACTATACTATACTATACTATACTATACTATATTATACTATACTATACTATACTATACTATACTATACTATAAGTAAATACTGTACTCAAGCCAATGGACCTCACACACAAAAGTTACAATCATAAAGAAATGGAACCAGAAAGAAAATATTTGAAGTGTTGGAGAGAGGAGAGTGACTTCTTGGAACCAGGTACGATAGATTTTAACACAAGAAAGTCATATAATACATATTCCGAAGTGATACAGTGTTAAAAGTTGTGTAATCAAGATGTATAATAATTATTTATTGCTTATAGACTTGAATACAAGTAATAAGTATTGTCAAAATGAAGTCTAATATCAAAATACAATAAAATTAAGTACCTAATATAAGAAGAAACATAAACCTCATGAAGTTCTATACAAAAGCACTTCGTCCCCCTGGGACTTATGCAGCTTCCTCAGATAGATGCCACCTGTATACAAGTCATGGTAGGTACTACATCCTGCTGCATCCTCAATCGACCTGAAACTATTGAAACACGATAGATGAAGTTGAAATTAATGATGGCAAAATGAGTCCGAGGTCCAAAGTCAAAACTTACCCAGCAATTTTGCTTCAATTGGTTGAGGAGGGAAAACCTCGGAATAAATCCCAACCAGAATTTGAACCTGGGCCCACTCGTCTCACGGTCAGACGTGCTAACCGTTAGTACACACCAGTAGAACCTCTGAATTCATTACTGAAATAAACTTCATGAAGTAGGATTAATGAATGCCAGGTACATTGTTTTGAGTCTGGTTAGTGAAAGTATTTTTTCAACAGCAGAGTTTTAAAATCATTTTATTCATTGGTATGAATCGACAAGACAACAAACAGTCTTTAAGGCGGAGGCCATGTTTGCCTCAACCCTCTCCTTACAACACTCAATAAATAAACATTAAATAATGCGTTTTCCGTATACACAGTACAGCCTCACATACAACAATAAGTGTTACAATTGTCTATTTGAAACGTAATCATAAGAAAAATCAGTAATACTCATATATAGGAAGATTATACAATTAATTATTAATAAAGCTAAAGTAAATATTTCAAAATTGGGCATATAAATATCAGTTTGATGTTGGATTTGAAGATTATTTAAAAAATATAAGTAATTATGTAACAAATTATAATAGTACATTATGCAACGAGCCTATAATGGTAGTAATTAAGACGCGAGTATGTTTGTTTATGAAACGAGCGCAAGCGAGTTTTATAATTTTCATACGAGCATCTTAATTACCATTATAGGCAAGTTCCATACGACTTTTTATGCTCGACCATATTTCTAACTTGAAATCATTCATAAGTATTCATGTTATGGTTATCTAAGTGAGGAGCGGAACTGAGATGTGCGCAGACGCGAAAGTATTGATTTTTTCCGAGGAACAAATGTCATTGACCTTAATATAATCTAGAGAATAACATGAACATTAATCTTGATATAACCTGGAAATTGATTTAGAATTGAAAAACGAAATGACAAATTGAATTTATTTGAATATTATTTACAATTAACGCTAATTATTATAGTAACAAAACATAAACCTTCTGCGACAGTATTGGATTTCCAGCTCCGTGACATTTCGCTAGTTGTCTTTCGATTGCATATCCGAGAATAATCGATACTTGCGGTTTTATAATGCTTCAATGGTGATTTCTCATTGGCTGAACAACTGAACTATAATGAATAGGTGTACTTTAATGAGGTGGATTAAAGGGCTACTACCAGGTGTATAATTACTACATTTCGGCATGGTCGAGCATAAAAAAAATTATTAAAACAATAATTTTCCAGCATACCACAAAACACTATTTGACAAATAATACCATGTAACTCTTTTCAAAACATGTGATTCAACCTTTCACAGATGTATAGCCCATGTTAGATTTACTGGTAATTGTTCCGTTCCTACAACTTTTAACTGTGGTCTCATCTAGAATACATATTTTCTTTGGTCAGGCTTTCTAGAGTAGGCACTGATATCATTTGTTAAACAGTGATGTACGATCACGCTACAACCCAGAGGGAAATTTGTTTAATAATTTGACAGTCTTCAATTGCCCTGAATAAAAAATCTGCTCATGGCCATACAAACAGTAAGTGTATTCCACTAAATCTCTTACAAATCTATTTTCTCTCCTCCTATACTGTTTCTTAAGTTATTTATCTTAAAATTTAGTTCTATTATTATATTCAAATTTTCTTGGGTACATTATGAAATTGACTTACCGGTATATATTTTGAGCACATATATGCAGAAATAATCTATTATTGAAATTACGTGTGATGTAAACAAAAGCTAGGAGTTAAGCTTATAATATATTTTCAATACTCACATTAGCTTCTGTCTAAAATGTAGTACATAATTAAGGAAGAAAAAGTTGATTAAATGGCGATCTTAATCGTGTTAATTATGAAAGCATATGTGACTTACAGAATCAAAATCAAGATTTACAAAACCCTAATAAGACCCATTATAACATATGGTACAGAAACATGGGTTCTGAATAAAAATACATGCAAACAACTAGCAGTATTTGAGAGGAAAATCTTAAGAAGGATATTCGGAGCAATTGAAACAGTGGATGGATGGAGAGCCAGATATAATAATGAGATATACGAACTGTACAAGGAATCGGATTTGGAGGCGCACATAAGATGTCAAAGACTGAGATGGTTGGGACACGTCACAAGGATGGAAACAACAAGGAAAGTGAAGATTGTCTTCAATAACAACCCAGATGGAACCAGATTAAGAGGAAGACCGAGAACAAGATGGTGGAACTGTGTACGAGTGGATGTGAATAGATTAGGAATAAGGAATTGGAGGGAGTTGGCTATGGACAGAGAAGGATGGAAGAGAGCCATAGAGGAGGTTAAGGCCCACCTGGGCTGTAATACCAAATAATAAGAAGAAGAAGATGTGACTTACAGCTGTTTCGGTGCTACTTGACACCATCCTCGGAGCCTACTAGATCTTGGGGCTATCTCAACTTCGCTGCCTGTTGTGTGGGTGCGTTCGTGTGATGAAGAGTTGTGTCAAATAGTGTGTGTGTTCTGAAATTGATCTGTGTGTTGAGAATTTGATCAGGGTGTGTTTTAGTGTGTCTGTATATTTCATATTGTTCTAGTGTGTTGAATTCTTAGTTTTTGGGTTGTATGTGTAGGATTTCCATGTCTTTATTTATGTTATTGTATGTGTGGTTAGCATTAGTTATGTGTTCGGCATATGTAGATGTATTGTGTCCTCTGGATATTGCTTTAATGTGTTCTTTGTATCGAGTTTGGAATGATCTGCCTGTCTGTCCAATGTAGAAACTGTCGCAACTATTGCATGTGAGTTTGTATACGCCTCTGTGGTTGCATTTATTTGTTTGTGTGTTGAGATGTCTTTGTAGTGTGTTTTCTGTTCTGTATGCTATGTTGTATTTCTGTTTTCTGATTGAGGATGCGATCTTGTGTGTGTTTTTGTTTTCGTATGTTAGTGTGATGTATTTCTTGTGTTCTTGTGTTTGTGTTTGTTGAGTTTTTGTTTTGTCTTCCTTATGATGTTGTCTATTATGTTTGGGTTGTAACCATTTTCTTGTGCTATGTATTTGATTGTGTTCACTTCTTCATTTTAGTGTTGTTGGCTCATGGGTATGTTGAGTAATCTGTGAAGCTGAGATAGCGCCAAGATCTAGTAGGCTCTGAGGATGGTGTCAAGTAGCACCGAAACAGCTGTAAGCCACACATTCTTACATAATTAACACGAGTAAGATCGCCATTTAATCAATTATTTATATTCAAGTGTTAAAAGTAGTGTACGAAAGATTCAACATGGAAGAAAAAGTATAAAATATTAATCTAATATATAATCAATTTCAAGTCTTGTTCTATCAATATTTATATTGTCTATGACTTGCATAATACAGATTCCCTACTCATAAATGTTAATAAAATCAATGATATAAAAGCAATGTCTGAAATAAATCTCTCAAATTACTAGCTATATTGGTCCTTATGTTTTTCATATGAAATTATGCAAATTTTAATAACAATTCTAAAATTTATTAGTAATATAAACTTCAGATTTTTTTTAAAAATGGTGTTTCAGTATTTATACTTCGGTGTTTTTGAAATGGGACAAGGTCCCAATGTTTTTTTTCTCTCTGTTTTAGTGAGAATTACGACATTCTTCTCTTCAAATGAGGTGATACAATCAAAATCGGAAGTAAAAAAAAAGTATATGGCATGCTTACAATAGCCATTTTATTCTTGCATAGATGTGCCCAATTTGTATCTATATATCAAATTAATTCGAATAAATATTGTGAGATATACAAAAACGGACACTTATTCTAGAAGTCTAAAATTATTTTTGTTTTGTCGTTTTGTTTTTATTGACTTGTGCTACTAACCAGTAACAGCTTTATTAATATATTACAATTCTGAGATCACATAACCTCAATAACAGAAAAATTATTTCATATAGGCAACAGGCAACGCTTCAGTATATTTTGTGCTTTCTGAAATTACTTGCATTTGGACAGCCGCCTTTGGACAAATATACACAGTAATTTGAATCATGTTCAAAAATCAACTATGTGTGGAATAAATAATTAATCTGTACAAAGATATGTGCCCTTGTAAATCTGGTATGAAGGAATAATCTAGTCATTATGTTTACACTATTATTGTTAATATTGATATCTCAAGTCTTTCAATTTTTATGTTATCACAAGTGCAATTATTTTTTTCTAACGAATCACTCTTCTTGCAGTACTTCGTAAACTGTTTTCTGATGTCAGTGTGATTAAACATATATATGGCATACACGTGAAATGTCATGAACTTGTATCAAAACCTAATATTACACTAGAATCTTGAACACAGTATTGTTGCTGTAATAACTCGAACTTCTTCTTTGCCGGCCGCACTTTTGCACCTTACCACGCTTCGGTATAGCGCACATCAAATTCCTGCAGAGCTGGCAATTTCTGCTTCAATATCTCAAAAGTCTGTGCTGAAAGTTTGGTGCTGTTAAGGTTTAATTTTCGTAAATTTGTCATGGCTGGAAAAAAAAAAGAGAGGATTTAATAAATTTTTTAATTGTATTCTTAATTGAAACTGAAGTGACAAATGTTATACTTACAGGCTAAAGCTGCAATGCCTTTATCTGACACAGGAGTTTCGCACAGATTTAGGACTTGTAGCTTGTGTAGGTGTTCAGAAATCATCAATAGGCCAGCATCACCGAACTGAAATGAAAGAGATGCTATTACATAATAAGCAATATTTAATGACGCTGTATCAATTACAAGGTTATACAGAGTGAATCTAAATTCAACCGAGAAACTTCCAGGACTTGTACAGAACATCCAACTAAACAATTAGAGACAGGAAATCAATGGTACCACGAGTGATGTTAGAGTAAACCTTTCATGTCAAAACGTTACAATTTTTCTCTCCTTGTAGATCGAATGTAGATGTGTAAGGGGAGACTCTACTGAAAATCATGAACATTTTCCAAAAAAAAATTTATTGACTATTTCATTTCTATACTTTCATATGCCAACTGGATTTAGTTCAATTCTGATTATAAATAATATGTTTAATTTTTTTAAATTCAGTTCAATTCTGATTATAAATAATATGTTTAAATTTTTTAAAATTCAGTTCAATTCTGATTATAAATAATATGATTAATTTTTTTTTTAATTCAGTTCAATTCAGATTATAAATAATATGATTAATTTTTTTTAAATCCAGTTCAATTCTGATTATAAATAATATGTTTAATTTTTTTTTTAATTCAGTTCAATTCTGATTATAAATAATATGATTAATTTTTTTTAAAATCCAGTTCAATTCTGATTATAAATAATATGATTAATTTTTTTAAAATTCAGTTCAATTCTGATTATAAATAATATGTTTAATATTTTTTAAATACAGTTCAATTCTGATTATAAATAATATGATTAATTTTTTTTAATTAAGGCTGTAAGGAGGCGTGGCATTTATAGAGTTGTCGAAATTATTTTTTCAACAAAGAATTCTTCATGTTGAATCTTTCATACACTACTTTTTTAACACTTGAATATAAATAATTGATTAAATTGATCTTACTCGTGTTAATTATGTAAGAATATTATGGATTTATTAATTTGTCCTACAGAATAATATCTGTAATATTTAAGGAGAAGAATTCGATCCGGTGCTGTGGATTGAATTCGGCGTAGCTCAGTGGTCAGAGCGCTTGATACATAGAACCAAGGACGCGGGTTCGATCCCCAGCGCCAGAGCGAATTTTTCTCCTCTAATATTAATTTTAATTATGTAAGATCGCCATTTAATCAATTATTTATAAAGAATTCTTTTTTACAAATTTTTTATTACAAATCTAATAACTTTTTGTCCTAAAGTTGGCTCCCTGAAGTTACTAGATGAATGTAGAGGGGAAGAATTTTAATTTGCATAAATATTCATTTTACTTTCAAATCCATTTTTTCGTAAGTTTATTTTTCTTGATTGAACCCTAACATTTTTATGCCAAATATTAATCAGTCTGGATGAAATTTTTACTGCAAGTATTTATGAGGTAGCTGCATGTTTCTATGCATTTATTTTGTGAGAAATGGTGCTAGATTATTTTATTAATATTTTTTTCATGAATTACGGGAAAAATAACATTTTTAATATTTCAAAAAAATTTTCAAAATGAATAAATGAGATATTTCATAAAATTAATGCATATAAATGTTTCTCTATGTCTTGTGAATATAACAAAAAACGAAACTTAAAAATTGAGATCTTCTACTAAAAGTTTGATTAAAAATATTTCTAAAAATAATAGAAAGAAAATAAGAAATCAAAAGTCAAAAACATTTGGGAGTTCAAAATTTGGATTTTGTTAGTTCCTTACATAGTAAACATGCTCTCAAAATTTGGTTGAAAAGAAATGATTAGGAAAAAAGTCGTCATTTTTAGTGGAATGTCTCTTAACATCAAAAAAGAAAGAAACATACCTCAGCTGCCTATATTATAAATTTATCATGCTCCATTACAATCCCACAGAGCCAAAGAAATACAGCGCCACTGTTATAATGTTATAAAACTTAAATTTTGAATCATGCCAGAGAAAGGATTGTTTACACAGTAACAAATAAATAAATCCATCAAGTTCTAAAATACAAATATGGTTAAAAAGTAGGCCGGAACTAGGAACTGTGTGTTATACTGACACAAAACAGAATAGAAGTGAGTCATTTAGTCGACAATAACACACACGAAATTATCTTTTATTTCTTATCTCCAGCAGACTTTTTATTATTTCCCATAAATCAATAGCCAAGTGTGCTCACCTGTGTAGCCCACAGATTCAGATACTTGAGGGAAGGTAGTTTTATGAGCTGCTCGGCACATGCGCTTGTTACATGTGTGAAAGCAAGGCTAAGGACTTCCAGGTTGCCGAAGGATCCACAACTCAGCAGACGGGCAATGTCAGCATCTGTGGACCGACTCGGCAATGTCAGCTTGCGAGGTCCCCCTTTCTGTTGCTGCAACAGACAGATTTTGCATTTGTTAAGACTGGAATTGTAACATTACGAAGTTTGCAATATAATTATGAATGTTCAAAGACAACCATGGCTTAAATTCTGAAGACCTCGAAATTGACGAAAATTATCCGAAACATTAACAAGAATATCATTATCAGGGACATACTACTACCACTATCACTATTATTATTATTATTATTATTATTATTATTATTATTATTATTAATACCTTACTTATGACTTTTAAGGAACCCGGAGGTTCATTGCCGCCCTCACATAAGCCCGCCATCGGTCCCTATCCTGAGGAAAATTAATCCAGTCCCTACCATCATATCCCACCTCCCTCAAATCCATTTTAATATTATCCTCCCATCTACGTCCCGGCCTCCCCAAAGGTCTTATTATTATTATTATTACCTTACTTACTGACTTTTAAGGAACCCGCAGGTTCATTGCCACCCTCACATAAGCCCGCCATTGGTCTGTATTCTGAGGAAAATTAATCCAGTCCCTACCATCATATCCCACCTCCCTCAAATCCATTTTAATATTATCCTCCCATCTACGTCCCGGCCTCCCCAAAGGTCTTATTCTTATTATTATTATTATTATTATTATTATTATTATTATTATTATTATTATTATTATTATTATTATTATTAATTCGTATCATGTGTATAAGAGTTTGATGGTTACACCACGCTTTGCTAAGAGTAGACAATTTCATTATTCATTAGAAACTTAATAACTAAGTAATATAACAGCATACAATTTGTTGTTGTTTTCTAATGCCAGGCGTTTGACAATAAAGTCATTTGACCTCTTGCACTCCAATATTTTTCAAAGATATTGTCATGGTCAGCCACTGAAGCACAGAATTTGAGGTACTGACGAATTAAAAATTAACTTATTTAGATTAAATAAATATTAACATAGCCAAGTTGTTATTTATTTAATTTAAATATCAACATAGTGAAGATGTCATTTATTTAAGGGAAGAGGATGGTATTTTTTGGTGAAAAATGAATAAATTTTCAAAAAACAATTTTTTTCCTTAAAATACTCTGTGATATGTGTAGAATACATTGTATAATATTTTGTGGGTATTTGTGCCCTTATCGGTTGTTGAGACGCCATTTTTAAACTTCCTGCGCTCTGGATTTTTAAATTACACCGCACTTTGTTTGTTGTTTCCGGAACTTCATTTTTTTTTTCAAAACCAAATTTTTCTTTAAAATACTCTGTGATGTGTGTGGAATACATTGTATAACATTGTGTGGGTATCTGTGCCCTTATTGGATGTTGAGACGCCATTTTTAAAGTTCCTGCGCTCTGGATTATTAAATCACACCCCCTTTGATTGCTGTTTCTGGAGCTTTATTTTTTTTGCTACATAGCCAGACAAAAATCGATATAATTTTTGAACTATTAAAGATGTATGAATGAAATTTAGAATACACATTCTCTAGACTACTAGGAGACTTTTCTCTGTAACGGAATTTCCCTAATTGATTTCATTTTAAAAATAAGTCTCTCTGTTGCAAGAAAGAAAATAAAAAAAATGTTATTAAATTTTAATTGTTTATTTTACAAATGTAGGAACTAATATCAAAATTCTGTTATAGACAGTTTGTAGAGCGTGCTTTTACAAATAAATTGTAACATTGCGTTTGAATTTATCTTTAAAAATGGCTTGGATATATCGAGTTTAGTAAAATCCTGCATTGGGTACATTTTTTTTTTCAAATCTGGCTCCCAAATAATTTATTCAAAATATTATATTTTGTTGAGTTGCTATAGCCGTGAGCTCTCTACATACAAAAAATTAATATTTTACTCCAAATAGGAAAAAAGTTTAAAAAATTACCATCCTCTCCCCTTAATATAAATAACTTAATAGTTCGTCAGTGATTTTATAAGTGTTAATAGAGTGTAATCAAGAATGAAGACACAATTTACGTTACTATACAGTAAAGAGAACCAGTATCGTTTCGTAAAAGAGGATGTTTAGAAAGGCAGCAGCATACTGTAACCATGGTAACTGTAAATATTTGTAAATTAATGTACCAGTGGCCCTTGCAATGAATTTTAAGACACAATTTTCCAATGTACGACGTTTACTTAGAAATGTTAGATATGTTGGTTTATAATATTATGCTGTTTCTGATTTACAGTTTCTGTTAAACCAAGGGGCAAAGCTCACCAGTTCTCGAAGGTGCAGCTGTCGCTGACAAAGTGCGGCGTAGTTCTCCCGGCCTGAGGCAGTGCTCTGGAGTGTGGACACGAGCTGCATTTTCTGGTCCTCTTGGTCGATGAGCTCCCACTCCAGCATAAGGCAGAGAGCCTCCTGCGCGGCAGAGTGGCCCCGTAGTGCGAGCAGCAGACAGGCTCCGAGCTGTTTCTTCGTCAGCTGTGACAGGAACCACTTGCAGCGACAACAACAGTGCAGCAAGGTCTTCAGCTGCGGAAAACACCACATTCTCTCTTATACCGAATTTTGCACACCTCTACTCCCTCTTACGTATCTGTCCGATTCCACAGTCTTTCTCGGTATCATAACTTAAATACTCTGTCACAATATGATAACACGCTAGAAATACCACTGCACACATCATCTCTTTATTCTTCATCTTTCACTGTTGCTACTTCTCGTCACTGGAATTCTGTGTCGCCTGAAGTCAAGGGCTGCCGAACTTTAATTTCCTTTAAATGTAAATTAGAAAAATATCTTATGATGAGTTGCCAGACCTAACGCGTTGCAAATATTTAATGGAATGTGTTCCACTGTATTTATTTTTATTTATTTATTTTTTTTATTTTTTTTTTATTGTGTAATCATGTAAATCGTGTTTATTTATCACTTAAGGGGACACTCAACTTAAAAATTGGAGAAAAAGTGTCATAGATATGAAAAATTAAATTTCTACAATAATTTACGTGACAGAACTAAATCAATACGCAGAATTCTTCCCCTATTCATTGAGAAGTCACAGTCAAATGCACAAAGCCAAAAAATAATAAATGATAATTAAAAGTGATATTTCAATTAATGATTGATTAAAAATTGAAATATTTTTTATTTTGAAAAGTATTGGATCTAATGAGCTGAGATTTTGCATGTTACTTTCCATGTGTATATTAAACTCTTTCTTCAAATTTGAAAAAGATTGGTCAAATAGGAAAAAAGTTCCAAAATATAGTTGAGTGTCCCTTTAACGCCAATATGTATCCCACTGTGTTGCTTTTTATTATTAATCTATTTTTGTGTACATTTTATTCAATTGTCGGTTTCTGGTTTAATTATGTAAATCCTACTTAATTGTAATCTAATACTAATATGTATACTAATGTGTTTATTTTTATTTTTTACTGTGTACATTTTTTATTGAATTATCGGCTTCTGTTTTTATGTGATTCGTATTTGATTCTAACAACATTAATATGTATTCCACTATGTTTATTTTTATTTTATGAGGTAAATTTTTATGTAACTACCTCTTTTGATCTCATTATGTACCTAAATTGTATCAGTATGTAATTACTTAATTCCGATCCAGTTTTATGTTCAACTATGTAAGCAAGTTTTAATCCTGGTTGAGTGTAAGAGAAGGCCTTACGGCCTTAACTCTACCAGGTTAAATAAAGCCATTATTATTATTATTATTATTATTATTATTATTATTATTATTATTATTATTATTATTATTATATATGTTGAGAACCTGCTTTAATAAGAATCAATCAATCAATCAATCAATCAATCAATCAATCAATCAATCAGTCAGTCAATCAATCAATCAATCAATCAATCAATCAATCAATCAATCAATCAATCAATCAATCAATCTCCTTAATGTATCCAGCTGTTTGCTGACAACATAAAGTCCACTATAGTCCACTGTAGTCTATTCAGTTGTTGTTTTTCACGAGAAATGAAGGGTATTTTGATCGGTGTTCATTATAGATGCCTGTTGCTAGTAGCCAGAGTTGGGGTGTAGTCAATATATACTGCAGGGCTGTGTCTTCTGCAACTGGTACTGATGATTTTAATTTACTTCTTTTGTGATTTATGGATGGACAGTATAGAAGAATGTGTTCCAGATCTTCATCATGATTATTACACCACAGACAAGTAGGATTATCAGAAATGTGAAATCGGTGTAGGTACAATTGTGTGACAATGTGACCTGTTCTGGCTCTTGTTAAAAATGTTTGAACATGTCTGGGCAAGTTTTTGTACATTTCCAGGTCATTTGGTTTCTTTTGTACAGACTGTAAAATTTTTCCTTTTGTCAGAAGAGAGCCAATTGTTGATCCATAGGTTTGTAAAATGAGACTTTTCTGAAGCTAAAGCACTGGATAGAGATATCACTTGAAGCTGCTTTAATAAGAAAATAAATGCATTATGCATAGTGTTTCTTTTCTGATTAAACGTCTGGGGCACTTCCTACAAATCAAGAAGGCAAGATAGCCATCCTCATCTTTCTGTACATGTCTTCATTATTTTATGTACGTGAAAAGACACCTCAGATCGTCTGTAAACTTATTTTAAGTAATATCGAGTAACATTTCTTTTTACAAACATATTATTGAGGAGAATAAAGATAGTGAAGTTTCTGTGCTTTGAATTTGCAATTTCTTTTAATGTGAATTTATAGACTGGACCAATCAATGGCCGGCTTATGTGAGGGCGGCAATGAACCTCCGGGTTCCTTAAAAGTCAGTAAGTAAGTAAGTAAGCGAATTTACAGACTTGTCATTCGAGAAATTTGGGACCTATTCAACTATTAAACTTTGCAACTTAGCGAAATTTCACTTTTCATTTTTCAACTTTCGAAAAGTAAAAACTCTTTCTGTTTCTCCATAAATTAGAGACTGCTTTGTACTTTTTATTCCATTCTGCAAAGTTTTTGCATATCAGTAGTCATTGCAACTTCATATTGTTGAGCTCTATTTCCTAGCCAATGAAGACACGTGAGTAATTGTTCTTCAGATGAAAGATGTAAACTTCTTCTTATTTTTGGTTATAGAATAGGCTCAGTTCTTTGAAGAACATGATTTACTTTATTTGGCGTAATTAGAAGACATTCACAGAATTCAGACAAACTTAGGTTATGGAAATTTATCCTATTTTTATATACCGGTACTCTTTTTCTGAGTTCATTACTTGAATAACTTAATTGTAAATTTTTTTCTTCTCATCATATTTCTTCTCTAAATTATTTTGAATTCAAAGCAAAAATATATTCTATATACCGGTAATGAACTTAGGCTAATCTTAATGGCAGACAGACTTTGTACTTTTCAAAAATCCCTTTCACTTTCAGCATATGGAGTGGAATGGAAGTTTAGGGAGGGGGGGCACTATAACCCAGCACTCAAACCTTTTACGATCTATTACGTTAACTCTCAATTCTGGCGCATTCCCAAACCCACACCGGCTGACTATACTAAGGTTCGCTGCGTACTCAGGTTTCGAGCAGGTAACCCCACTCATCCTAGGCCAGCCCTCTAAGTGCTTCACCAGCTGACGTTCGGGGAATGCTATGGAATGATGACGAAATGTTGGCGAAATGATGTAGACGTCTAATATGGGGAAAAACGAGAGAACCCCGGAGAAAAACTCCAACTGCGATCTTGTCCATCTCAAGTGCCACTATGGATTTTTCAAGTCTGACCGGGTCTCGAATCCGGACCACCTGCGTGACAAGCTGAAGGTCTGGCCACTCAGCAACCGCAGGGGATTTCAGCAGATGACTTTGCACTTTTCAAAATCGTTGTTGTCTAATGGTAGAACAAAAGTAATAATATATTTGAAAAGTTTCCTCTGCTTTTTCTTTTCATTTTGCAAATCAGTTTTTAAAAGGGGAACAGAAACTACAATGAAAAGTGCAAACTGCGAAGTCAAACGTGGAAAAGTTTAATGGTGAAATAGATCCGTGGCTGCCTCTAGGCTTTATATGGAATATGTAAGGATATTTCAGTGGGATAGTCTCCGTACACATAATTGATTAATATACTACTGCCATACAAATAAAATAATACATCAATTAAGTAAAGAAAAAAACACTTCAAACGTCTTACCATGTGGCCCCAGGTTTGCCCGTCATCTGTGCACACAGAACTGGATGGACAGTAGACGTGGAACCAGCCTTCCTTCCCCTTGCGGACAGCTTGTACCATTTGGTGCGACGAGCAACGAGCGTCAGTTCCAACGCGTTCAATTATTGGTCTGAAGCTCCTGTAAAATATATAGTATCACTATTAAATATACAGAGTGTTAAAAAAGTATGGAATGTTACTCATAACTTCTTAAATATTAATTTAACAAAAAAAAAAAGTTTTATACGATAGCTGTTTGAGATAATACGAATATTTATTTTCAGTTAATGACTTTACTATTAATATATGTAAGGTGCAAGTCCTTACATTATATGATTTAATATTGTATTAACGTTTTCGTCGGTTTCATACCAACATCATCAGATACAACATTCTATATAGCAATATCATCACTAACAGGTACATATGTCTCTACAAACCAAAATACAATATATATTAATAAGCTATGATAAAAACATGATAAAAACCAACATAATTAGAATATAAATGTGTCTTTTTTGTGTGACTAGACCCTACTGTCAAATGATTAAAGCACACGTGTGATTACAATACTTGTACAAATATGTGCTATAGTACTATCTAGTACTAGATTTCATTTTATATTTTTTATTATTTTATCAGTGAAGACCTGCAAACATATTTGTACAAGTATCGTAATCACACGTGTGCTTTAATCATTTGACAGTAGGGTGTAGTCACACAAGAAAGACACATTTATATTCTAATTATGTTGGTTTTTATCATGTTGTATGCTTATTAATATATATTGTATTTTGGTTTGTAGAGACATGTACCTGTTAGTGATGATATTGCTATATAGTATAGTATAGTATAGTATAGTATAGCATAGTATAGTATAGTATAGTATAGTATAGCATAGTATAGTATAGTATTTATTAGCTGTCGTTATAGCAAAAGCTAATGACATTGTCAAATTACACGTGTGAAATTATAGTGCAAAAATGAAAATTATTCTATTACAACACTAAACATAAAACAAAATGATCACAAATACTCCTTAGAGTTTACAATTGAGAGTCAAGATTATCAAAATTAGGCTAATATCTAGATGAAAATTGTAACACACTGATCACAGATATTGATTTGATTAACAATTTATGAGAATTTCCTAATATATTACAGAATAATAATACAATTCAGAGAAAGAAACCTAAAAAATATCAACAGCTTGCTTTCCTGATTCAAAATATTCTTGTACAGAATAGAATGGGTTTCTAAGAAGCCACGTTTTCACTTTGACTTTGAATATGTCAAGTGACACTTCCTGTGCTTCCTGTGAAGTGTCACTTGACATATTCAAAGTCAAAGAATGTTGTATCTGATGATGTTGGTATGAAACCGACGAAAACGTTCATACAATATTAAATCATGTAATGTAAGGACTCACACCTTACATATATTAATAGTAAAGTCATTGACTGAAAATAAATATTCGTATTATATCATAGACTTTTCTGAAAATTAATCAAAATGAATTGCAAAAAAATGTTTGAGATAAACCATACAATATGATACCAGTGCTAAAAAACAGTTATTCACGCATACGGATTGTGATAGTAAACTTAATTTTTTTATGGCACCCTATATTAAAATTTACATGTTCCGAATCTCCATTAAATTTTACATGTGAATGTGTAGAAATTTTATCAATTTACCTGTTTCATGTTTTTTTAACTACGGTATTTATTAAATTTGTTTCGTAGACTTCAAAACTTGAGACAAATAAGTATGTAAAATCATGTTGAGTAGGTCATAAAACTAAACAAAACACTATCACTAATCAAACTTTACAACAGATGCTCAAAATGAGACCATTCGCAGCCAAACAATGTTTCAGTCTACCACGAAAACAGTCTATTGTAGGTATGAGATAGAACAGATTAGTCATGTAACTGTGAGAAAGACATTATTATTATTATCTTTTCTTGTTATTAGCGTTAAAACGAAATGTTGTTGTTGTTTTCTAATGCCAGGCATTTGACAATGAAGTCATTTGACCTCTTGCACTCCAATATTTTTCAAAGATATTATCATGGCCAGCCACTGAAGCACAGATTTTGAGGTGTTCCGAATCCATTTCTTGGTTTGAGTTGCACAATGGGCAGTTAGGGGACTGATATATTCCAATTCTATGCAGGTGTTTGGCCAAACAATCATGGCCTGTTGCCAATCTAAATGCAGCTACAGACGATTTTCGTGGTAAATCGGGAATTAACTGTGGATTATGATGCAGAGAGTTCCATTTTTTCCCTTGAGATTGTGCTATCAAATTTTGTTTGTTGAAGTCTAAGTATGTAGATTTAATAAATCTCTTCACAGAGTAATACGTAGATTTAGTAACAGGTCTGTAAGTAGCAGTGCTGCCTTTCTTTGCTAAAGCATCCGCATTCTCGTTTCCCAGGATTCCACAATGGGATGGTATCCATTGGAATACAATTCTTTTATTGAGTGATATTAATTGAGAGAGCATTTTAGTTATTTCTGCTGTTTGAGATGAAGGTGTGTGTTTAGAGACTATTGACAGAATAGCTGCTTTGGAGTCTGACAATATAACTGCATTCTTAAATTTATTGATGTGGCATAGAAGATTCCTGAGACTTTCACTTATTGCAATGATTTCTCCATCAAAACTTGTTGTTCCATATCCAAGAGATCTATAAAGTGAGAAGAGACAGCACGTAACACCTGCACCGGACCTTGTTCTCTGGAGATCAAGGATCCGTCAGTGTATAAATGAAGCCAGTTTTGTGGAGGGTACCTAATATTAATTGTCTCTAAAGACAATTGTTTCAGTATTTCAGTGTTTACTTCTGATTTCAGTATTTCTTCTGTTAAATTTAGATTATATTCTATATTTAAGGGGAATTGGACGTTATCGCATGCAAAGTAATGGTAAAAATAGCCTATCTTCAAGCAGTCATAAATGTAATACTATTTATCACAGCTATTTCATTCATTTAGTGATATATGTATACACATTAAACTTTAAAATGAAAAAAAGAATGGTTAATCTAGTGTAAATCTTACTCTTAAATTAATTTTTGAATTTAAACATATGTTTTATATAAATTCACTACATACCTGTGATTAGGTACAATCTATTCACTTACCATAGCACTCATTGAATTAAAATTTTGGCCACTTACTGCTAACAGATACTAAAACATACCCTACTAAAATTATTAAAATATCTGTAATATTATGGGCATAGGGCTTATACGAATCTTCAATTTTTTTTTAATTTATTGACGGTGATGATTACTATAAGCCCTATGCCCATAATATTACAGATATATGAATAATTTTAGTAGGGTATATTTTAGTATCTATTAGCAGTACGTGATCAAATTTTCAATTCAATATGTGTTATAATAAGTGAATAGAGTGTACCTAATCACAGACATGTAGTGAATTTATAAAAAAAAATTGTGCTTAATTAAAAAAATTAATTTAAGGATAGAGATTTACTCTAGAGTCACCATTCTTTTTCATTTTAAAGCTTAATATGTATACACACATAGCTAACAAAAATGAAAGACCACTGGTAAATAGTACACTATTATATTTATGACTGCTAGAAGATAGGCTATTTTTACCATTATTTTGCATGCGATAATGACCAACTCCCCTTAATAGAGTTAAAGGGTTTGGTTTAATTTGTAAGTTTTCTTTTAAATTCGGGATATTGATTTTCTGTATTAATTCTTGAACAATGGATATGAAACTTTTTTGAGTTTTCAATCTACGAAATGTAGCTGACATTGTACGTATTATGAAAATATAGGTATATTTTATTACAAATATGTAACTGATTTATGACTGTAAATTTTTCACGAGTTTTCGTGAAAATTGGATGTTTCTGCAAGAATCTTTATTTCTGCGGTAAAAACAAAAAAAAAAAAACAAAAAAAAAAAAAAGGCATTTATTTTAAAATTATTTTAAATAAATACAGTATATTAGTTTTGAAGAAAGAAAAGGGTCACAAATTGTTTGGTAATTTTATTGTCCTCTTTAATAGCCTACAGGACTATTGATGAATTGGGTTACTGTATAAAACTGACAAGAAAACATTCTAATGGAGGCAGATAAAAAAGTTAATTTTTTTCTTCTATCATGTTAATAATGTCAAAACAAGTGTGCTTGGCCACTCGAATGTAATTACGAAGGTTGTCCAGACAGTACAATGATGTTACATACCTTACGAATGGTTCGTGGGACAGAGCGTCACTAGGGAAGGGGATGGGCTGCAATAACTGAGCCAGAACAGGTCTCCAGTCTTCGTACTCAGAGCTGGAAAGTAACAAATTGCCATGTAAACAAACAATACATAGGAGCAATAGTTACACGAAGTTAGTGCTCTGGACAAAACATTAGTTGCCAGAAGAAATATCAACAGCAAATGTATATCTGTAATCGTTTTAAATGGGGGAGCAGAGACAAACAATGCTGGATTATTCTGTAGAGATTTGGGCTGAAATTTATTTATACATCTTGATTACACAACTTTTAACACTGTATCACTTCGGAATATGTATGATAAGAACTTTATTGTGTTAAATTTTAACGTACCTTGTTAACATGTTTCGACCTATTTTCGGTCATCTTCGGAACTGGTCGTTATTGGTCATGGCGCCTCTTGTTTCCTGTGTGGGTGCGTTCGTAGTGCAGAGTCAAAGAATGTATGTGTTTTGAAATTGAGTTGTGTGTTGAGAATATCGTTGGGGTGTGTTTTCGTATGTCTGCATATTTCATATTGTTCTACTGGATGTTCAGTTCAAAGTGTGTCATGACTCGCTGTATGCCGTCATGTGGCTAGCCGATGAGCCTAGAGAATTCAATCTTCCTACACTTCCGCAGAGGTGTATTACTTATGTGCCAGAGAATTAGCCTAGCAAGTACGGCGTTCATTCAGAAGAGTACTTACCGATACGTACGGTAACGCCGGTAGTGGCAGGAATGTGAACTGTTTCGAAACATGTACTGAAGTGAGTTTTTTCTTACTGTCGGGATATGGGGAGAGGGTTAAGACGATTACTTGCGTATTTGTTGACATTAACTTGGACGGTCAACATGGACACGGAGCATTTTAATTTGTGTTGTGGAATGTTGCCGTACGCAATCGATGATAACAAATACCCTGCGTACGACTTGCCCGCGCAAAACACAGTTCGAAAGAAGTTATGGTAGCACACAGACAGTACAGACCGCCATCTGTTGCTACGACGTTCAAGTTATACCGTACACGTTCTCAAGTTCAGATTGAACGCCTTGATTAATAGGCAACTTCTCTGACACAAAAGGTGAAACTCGCTTCAAATTGCTGACTCATCAACAGTGACGTCATGACACACTTTGAAATGAACACCCATAGTGTGTTGAGTTTCTGGCTTTTTGGTTGGATGTGCAGTATTTCCATGTCTGTGTTGATGTCTCCGTAGGTGTGGTTGGCATTTGTGATGTGTTCTGCATATGTGGAGGTGTTTTGTAATTTTGTTACATAGGACAGACAGGCAGATCATTTCAAACACGCTACAAAGAACACATCACAGCCATAACAAAATTACAAAACACCGCCACACATGCAGAACACATCACAAATGCCAACCATACCTACAGAGACATCAACACAGACATGGAAATACTGCACATCCAACCAAAAAGCCAGAAATTCAACACACTAGAACAATATGAAATATGCAGACACACGAAAACACACCCCAACGATATTCTCAACACACAACTCAATTTCAAAACACATACACTCTTTGACTCTACACTACGAACGCACCCTCACAGGAAACAAGAGGGGCGAAGACCAACAACGACCAGTTCTGAAGATGACCCAAAATAGGTCGAAACATGTTAACAAGGGACGTTAAAATTTAACACAAGAAAGTTCTTATCATACATATTCCGAAGTGATACAGTGTTAAAAGTTGTGTAATCAAGATGCATATTTTTAAATTCCTTTGCAGAATGAAAAGTTACATTTGTTCAGAAGAAATTTTTGCACATTTAAAGGACAAAACTAAAATTTTTTCAATAATTTATTATCATAATACACCTTTAAGCCACCGGCGTGGCTCAGTCGGTTAAGGCGCTTGCCTGGCGGTCTGAAGTTGCGTTCGGGCGCGGGTTCGATCCCCGCTTGGGCTCATTACCTGGCTGGGATTTTTCCGAGGTTTTCCCCAACCGTAATGTGACTGCAACGTAATCTATGGCGAATCCTCGGCCTCATCTCGTCAAATATCATCTCGCTATCACCAATCTCATCGGCGCTAAATAACCTCTAGTAGTTGATACAGCGTCGTTAAATAACCAATTAAAATAATAATACACTCCTTTCTCAAACTGACGAAGCATACTGAGAATTAAATCAATGGCTTTCCCAAAACATGCTATGAAATATTTATCTTCCCGAGTACTGGGACATTACTTACTTACTTACTTACTTACTGGCTTTTAAGGAACCCGGAGGTTCATTGCCGCCCTCACATAAGCCCGCCATTGGTCCCTATCCTGAGCAAGATTAATCCAGTCTCTACCATTATATCCCACCTCCCTCAAATCCATTCTAATATTATCTTCCCATCTACGTCTCGGCCTCCCTAAAGGTCTTTTTCCCTCTGGCCTCCCAACTAACACTCTATATGCATTTCTGGATTCGCCTATACGTGCTACTTGCCCTGCCCATCTCAAACGTCTGGATTTAATGTTCCTAATTATGTCAGGTGAAGAATACAATGCGTGCAGTTCTGTGTTGTGTAACTTTCTCCATTCTCCTGTAATTTCATCCCTCTTAGCCCCAAATATTTTCCTAAGCACCTTATTCTCAAACACCCTTAACCTATGTTCCTCTCTCAAAGTGAGAGTCCAAGTTTCACAGCCATAAAGAACAACCGGTAATATAACTGTTTTATAAATTCTAACTTCAGATTTTTTGACAGCAGACTGGATGATAAAAGCTTCTCAACCGAATAATAACAGGCATTTCCCATATTTATTCTGTGTTTAATTTCCTCCCGAGTGTCATTTATATTTGTTACTGTTGGTCCCAGGTATTTGAACTTCTCCACCTCTTCAAAAGATAAATTTCCAATGTTTATATTACCATTTCGTACAAAATTCTCGTCACGAGACATAATCATATACTTTGTCTTTTCGGGATTTACTTCCAAACCTATCTCTTTACTTGCTTCCAGTAAAATTCCCGTGTTTTCCTAATCGTTTATGGATTACTGGGACATTATTGTTGTTTTATTTTTAAAGTTCAGTATAATTCTACACTTCAAAAAAAAAAGTCACTGACATGAAGAGAAATAATTTTGATGTGATTTTTTTTGTGTGTTCAAGTCCAAAGAATAGCGTCGCCACCATATGGAAATTTTCGCTAAAAATGGGGGAGAATCATCGGAAATAAAATACTTTATTTCGAAGAAATATAGTATACATTCGTTATTTTTAAATTTGCTGTTATGTTCGTCTCTAATAACACAAGTACTTAAGGCAGTAAAATGTTGCAATGATTTCTTTAATCAGATTAAAATACAGATAAAATGTTTTGTTACATATGTTGAATGTCGTCAATAAATGTGCCAAGATTCAAATATGGTAATGTTTTTCTGGCTATTCCTTTCAGAACATTCAATATATTTTCTTCTTTTTAATGAGAACCAGTTTAAGTGAAGGACTGGAGAAAGAAGTCTGAGAATAAGCATAGGAACAAAAAGATGTTCAAGACCAAGTTTAGAAACGAATGGGAAACGTGTCCAAAAGTAGAAATGTAAAGGGGAACAAGACCTTAACATTTGCTGTGCCATATTAGCAGAGAAATAATCTTTGATTTAAAAAACGG
The DNA here is from genome assembly GCF_040183065.1 of Periplaneta americana. Classification (NCBI taxonomy): domain Eukaryota; kingdom Metazoa; phylum Arthropoda; class Insecta; order Blattodea; family Blattidae; genus Periplaneta; species Periplaneta americana. The sequence goes on from NC_091121.1 coordinate 8,154,850, forward strand.
TCAATATATTACAAACCCGCCGATCTTGGGGTAATATAGGCCTAATGATTTGCATACGAAGTTTAGTAATAAAACCCAGTCGAAGGCTAGAAAGTGAAGTCAGAAAAGTCCCATGTGTAGAAGAAACCTTACACAGTCAAAATCACTGAATAGCTGTTAATATCTCTATCTAATTCATGCTTCACAATCAGATGTCTCTACTGCATGTTCCTGACGTTTCGTCAGATTACAGTGGCCTCTGACAGACAAAGCAGAAAAGTAAAAATGTTCATAAACTGAATTTGAGGTCTTATTACATGAAGTTCTATGGAAATTCAGGGAAAAATTCATTTGAAATTAAGTACCGGTATTTCTTAAAATAATGTCGCTGAATTGCCAAAGAAAATTACAAATATTATACAAATCAGATTTTTCTGAGTTTCTTGATGAAGCGGAATTTATCTGGTATTCAGTCATGCTTTATAACACTGATTTCTACAATGCATTATAGGTATCGAAATACACACTCCTTCATATATGACGCCAAGGGACGTTGCATGCGTACAATTTACCTCAGTCTGTCGTGAGCTACTGAATGGATTACTCATTCGTGCGTAGTGTACACATTTTTCAACACGATTTCACAACTGGTCAATTTAATTTCAGAAAGCGTGATTTCTGTTTCAGATCAATTTAATTTCAGAAAGCGTCACATGTATTTCAGATTAATCAATTTAATTTCAGAAAGCGTCACATGTATTTCAGATTAATCAATTTAATTTCAGAAAGCGTCACATATATTTCAGATTAATAAGTTTAATTTCAGAAAGCGTCACATGTATTTCAGATTAATCACTCTAATTTCAGAAAGCGTCACATGTATTTCAGATTAATCACTCTAATTTCAGAAAGCATCACATGTATTTCAGATTAATCACTTTAATTTCAGAAAGCGTCACATGTATTTCAGATTAATCAATATAATTTCAGAAAGCGTCACATATATTTCAGATTAATAAGTTTAATTTCAGAAAGCGTCACATGTATTACAGATTAATCACTCTAATTTCAGAAAGCGTCACATGTATTTCAGATTAATCACTCTAATTTCAGAAAGCGTCACATGTATTTCAGATTAATCACTTTAATTTCAAAAAGCGTCGCATGTATTTCAGATTAATCACTTTAATTTCAGAAAGCGTCACATTTATTTCAGATTAATAAGTTTAATTTCAGAAAGCGTCACATGTATTTCAGATTAATCACTTTAATTTCAGAAAGCGTCACATGTATTTCAGATTAATAAGTTTAATTTCAGAAAGCGTCACATGTATTTCAGATTAATCACTTTAATTTCAGAAAGCGTCACATGTATTTCAGATTAATAAGTTTAATTTCAGAAAGCGTCACATGTATTTCAGATTAATCACTTTAATTTCAGAAAGCGTCACATGAATTTCAGATTAATCACTTTAATTTCAGAAAGCGTCACATGTATTTCAGATTTACTTACTTACAAATGGCTTTTAAGGAACCCAAAGGTTCATTGCCGCCCTCACATAAGCCCGCCATCGGTCCCTATCCTGTGCAAGATTAATCCAGTCTCTATCATCATATCCCACCTCCCTCAAATCCATTTTAATATTATCCTCCCATCTACGTCTCGGCCTCCCTAAAGGTCTTTTCCCTCCGGCCTTCCAACTAACACTCTATATGCATTTCTGGATTCGCCCATACGTACTACATGCCCTGCCCATCTCAAACGTCTGGATTTTAAGTTCCTAATTATGTCAGGTGAAGAATACAATGCGTGCAGTTCTGTGTTGTGTAACTTTCTCCATTCTCCTGTAACTTCATCCCTCTTAGCCCCAAATATTTTCCTAAGCACCTTATTCTCAAACACCCTTACCCTATGTTCCTCTCTCAGAGTGAGAGTCCAAGTTTCACAACCATACAGAAGAACCGGTAATATAACTGTTTTATAAATTCTAACTTTCAGATTTTTGGACAGCAGACTGGATGATAAGAGCTTCTCAACCGAATAATAACACGCATTTCCCATATTTATTCTGCGTTTAATTTCCTCCCGAATGTCATTTATATTTGTTATTGTTGCTCCAAGATATTTGAATTTTTCCACCTCTTCGAAGGATAAATCTCCAATTTTTATATTTCCATTTCGTACAATATTCTGGTCACGAGACATAATCATATACTTTGTCTTTTCGGGATTTACTTCCAAACCGATCGCTTTACTTGCTTCAAGTAAAATTTCCGTGTTTTCCCTAATCGTTTGTGGATTTTCTCCTAACATATTCACGTCATCCGCACAGACAAGAAGCTGATGTAACCCGTTCAATTCCAAACCCTGCCTGTTATCCTGAACTTTCCTAATGGCATATTCTAGAGCGAAGTTAAAAAGTAAAGGTGATAGTGCATCTCCCTGCTTTAGCCCGCAGTGAATTGGAAAAGCATCAGATAGAAACTGGCCTATACGGACTCTGCTGTATGTTTCACTGAGACACATTTTAATTAATCGAACTAGTTTCTTGGGAATACCAATAATTAATTTAATTTCAGAAAGCGTCGCATGTATTTCAGATTAATCAATTTAATTTCAGAAAGCGTCGCATGTATTTCAGATTAATCAATTTAATTTCAGAAAGAGTCGCATGTATTTCAGATTAATCAATTTAATTTCAGAAAGCGTCGCATGTATTTCAGATTAATCAATTTAATTTCAGAAAGCGTCGCATGTATTTCAGATTAATCAATTTAATTTCAGAAAGCGTCGCATGTATTTCAGATTAATCAATTTAATTTCAGAAAGCGTCGCATGTATTTCAGATTAATCAATTTAATTTCAGAAAGCGTCGCATGTATTTCAGATTAATCAATTTAATTCCAGAAAGCGTCGCATGTATTTCAGATTAATCAATTTAATTTCAGAAAGAGTGATTTCTATTTCATGCTGTTGCGTACATTAAAAGGGAAAACTCAACAACAAACCCATAAGCAGAGCCAGACTTACGCGTATAGGAACACTGTGACGTAGCACTGAAGCTCTTTCTCGTGAACCGTGTCCTCCGCGCCCTCGCCCAGATCTTTCTCTGAATTCGGCGTTTCGTTGAGCCTTGCCGTTGTGCGCCGTTGTTCAAAATTTGAGAAGATGGCCGCTAAGCAGACAGCTACGAGGTTAGGCAGGACTCTGGGATGAGGACATCCGCTCCCTGGACCATGGACACTGTCGAAAAAAACATTACATAAATTAATATTCAAGATGGTAGGAAATGTAAAAATTATTACAGACAATAAAAATGTTGGTTGTTAGTGAAGCAAGAACAAATTAATATGTGGCATAAATTGAAAATCCCACTGAAACTTTTCCTGACTCTATAGAGTGTATCTAAATTAGAGTGACAAACTTCGGGATCGGCTAGATTACCTTTTGTAAACACTTTTTGTGCGAGATCGTGCGTATTTGCTTGGTTTCCGCACAAAACCAATCCGCGGAAAGTCTAAAATTCCACATTCAGTATTCCCAACCTAACACACATAACAATTTCCCTCTTCTTACCGCTTAAGTGACATATTGATTTTACTGCTTTAGGCTTTTAACATATTATTTTTAGAGACGTTCAATATAGTAATAACTATAAATTGGAAACTTACCACTGCAATTTCACCTAAATTGCACTGTTAATTATTGTTTTTAAATATTTGCAAAAATTAAGTAAACTCTACAACTCCACTAAAGTTACTGCATTCGTGATGCAAATAACATTAAGGAAGCCGTGAAAAAACCAACAAGATTCCAGACTCATCATAGATTGAGGGGGGAAAAAAGACAGACGTATATCACGGCCTGCTGGAGTATAGTAAACACAGAAAACATTATAAAGCAACAATGTTGAAGATAGATATTTTTGTTTTGCAAATTTGCCGCCATTGAACAGAAACCAAGATGGAGATTTTATTGCAAGTAATTAGAAATTCCTATTTCAGGTATGTTATAAACGATCTTCGCACAAAATAATGTAAGATACACGAGCGGTATGTTTTCTTTCAATTCTCGGAAATTCCTCGAACATGAAAACTTCAACATACCGCTCTTGTAACGCATATTACTATTGTTGAGGAACAAATGGACTGCAGCATATTGGATTCTGACTGCTAATTTAATACTACAGTAAGTGTTTTTCCCTTTTTCTGAGTTTGTTTTGTTCGTGTTTTTCTGTATTTTTGGGTCAAATGAATATGTGTAACATTAACTATTTGTTTAAATTCATAAATTACTTTTCAAATAACTTATCGTTTTAATCTCGTCCTATAAGATTGTAATAAGCTCATGTTCTTAATTAAATTGTTGCCATTCATTTTCTAATGACCATGCATTCCATACGCTGTCATGGTCTATTCAGTCTATTGCATTCATAAAGAAACAACATTTATATAGAAATGTGACCAGAGCTATCTAGTGTTAAGTATAGCAACTAACTACACATGGATAGCAGAAACAACTGAACAATGGAAACATTAATTTCTGTCACAAAACACGATTATATGTTAAAGCATGAAATTTTAATTAAATGTATAATTATTTATTATATAGTGACATTCCGTAAAAGTAAATTTATTGGGTGTATTTAATACTGAGCAAATTGATATTGATTGATAATTTCTGAGTTTAATGATGATTAAATTATGTTGTTCCTCATTGATTTGTATGGTCACACCAAGAGGGCTATCTCTTGGGACACATTACGGATTCCACTGCCTTCTAAATATTCATCTGGTCGAAACGATTGTGAATCACTAGCGACATGACTAAAGTGACAATGACAGATGGCTATAATTGGTTGAAATTCAACGGAGTTTTATATCCCATTATTGAAACTAAATAGGCTAGTCAACATAATATAAATGCTCCGGTCTGTCTTGCGAATAACATCACATGAAAAGGCTACGAAGAGATATATTCTCGTTGTATTTGTACGTCTGGTTTCAGGAATAAGTGAAGTTCAGTTGTTTATTTAGCATTTCTCTTCCGCATATCCTCCAAAATATTCACATTAAGTTTCACCTTACCCTGATCAATAATTTTCCATCCAGAGCTAATTAAGTAGGCACAGTTCAATTTGATAAACACTCGATATAATATACAGAAAAATAAATACAAGAGAAATAGAGAGCTTTATTTCTCACCTTGCGACAAATTTCTGTATCACACCTTCGCCCACGTTTTGGGAATAAAGAGCACGGATGTAATCTTGAACAAAATGTCGCATGTGCTGAGACTTGCTGAAATCCTGGAAATAAATAATTTATGTATAATTAGTGATACACAACATAATCTCAAAGCAAATAAAGATCATAATACAGTAAAATCTGAAACCAAGGATCAAAAGGAACTACCTAAATTAAACCGAAGATTATTATAATTTTTAGTATCTAACAAAGCTTCTTAAATAAGAAATGCGTCCAAGAAGAATAAATCATTTCTCTAAATTGTACAAGCATGAATACTGCCGCAAAATGTAACATTTACTTAAATAAATAATTCACTAGTTACGCAAAAGGTCACTTGCCAGACTGTAGTGCTGTGAAACGGCAAGAACGTTATCTGCGAGAGCTGGCGATCTGCCAGTGCCGAAAGATGGCAGAAATGCTCGTCCCTTAAGTTTGACTCGTTCTCTATTTGTACCGACGGATATTTCTGGAACTAACCTACCCCTCTGAATGACGGCATTTGGTCGCCATAGAAATACAGTGCTAGCGTCCTCCTCGGAAATGTGCACACATGTAACAAATGACTAAAGCTCGATTCACATTATACCGAACATCAACGTCACGGACCATCACCGTCACCGTCACGTCCAATGCAAACCCATTCACATTTAACGGCAAGTGACCGTCAGTTTGCCGGCGTCATCAAGAATAGAGAAGTAGTCAATGTTCTCAAACAATGTCGTAGCTCCTATGAGAGACAATCAATTACATTGTAATTTTTAGGATTCATATATAAATGTCTAAAGAAAGCATAGAAAAAATATAGCCAAATGGCTTGTCTCAAAATTGAGACGATTCAACAAGGCTCATGACAACAATCACCTCCTACATAATAGCCAAATTGGCTAGTCTCTTATACATGAGACAACTCATCTCGCCTAAGGTATTCCGTGGTTTTCCTCAGGCGTGAGACAAATGTCGGGATGAGTCCTATAAGAAATGGGCCACGGACCTATATGCCCTTCCCCATATATATTCCTCCCTTATTATAAACGATGTATGCCCTAGTTCAGATAATATAAATAGTCTATTAAATATACGAGGTCACTCAATAAGTCGCAAATTGAAAGGACAGGGAACTTTCAAATTGCAGATTAGATTTCACGGCGCTTCTTCCGACGGCCTTCACGTGCTTTGTCATCGAACAACAGATGACGGCGTCTTGCCATCCTAACGGCAAACACCAGCCAACTCCTCCTCGCCCCGTTCCGTGATCACTTGATCAAAGTCAGCCCCCCCCCCCCCCCGCGTATGTGGTACCTAAGAAGTTACGTCCAATTTCGGTTTCCCCTTCAAAATTTTCTAGAGCTCCCTCAGGGGAGCAGCGTAACCCGGAGTGAGACTAGTGGCCAACAGGCTTGGAGCTCACATATTTAGTTTTGTACAGCCCCCAACCCATTGCAAGGACGCGTTTTGCGTACCTTTTAAATTTTCCTCCCAATTCTCCTTCGATTTTTCGATTTCATAGAAAAAAATTGGAATCAAAACCTTTTTTGGACAGTGAGAAAAAAATACTAACTTCGAAGACACCCGTTGAAAATAAACATTGACATATCAAAAGTTGATAAGCGACAACCTTTTTATTTTTCACGTTAGATGTGAGTTCAAAGCGAGAGCGATGATTTCTATGAGAATCCGCAATTCTAAAAGATAAAAGTTGTCGCTCTGCATAAGAAAGTCCGCCATGCAAACCCCCTCATTAAACACGCCGCAACTCGCAAACCGGTACAGGTTTTGAATATCAGCAACTTTTAAAAGTAATTTTCATTCTTTCTAAACATTTCTCTCGCTTTGACTCCCCATGTAACGTGAAAAGTTTGTCGCTTATCACTTTTGAGAGTGTCAATGTTTATTTTGATCGGGTGACTTCGAAGTTAGTAAATTTTTTCTCACTGTCCAAAAAAGATTTTGATTTCAAATTTCTTCTATGCTTTCCTTAGACATTTATATATGAATCCTAAAAATTACAGTGCAATTGATTGTCTCTCATAGCAGCTACGACGTGTTAATGTTTAACGGTGCTGCTAGAGTCTGTCTAGCAGAAAAAAAACCGTCCACGTACAGGTTCCGTCACGTCAAAACATTCTCCTCGAGAATCCCAGACGGTCCGTGCCGTTGACGTTGCCTGTATACTGGGTGTTCATTTCAAAGTGTGTCATGACGTCACTGTTGTGAGTTAGCGATTTGAAGCGAGTTTCAGCTTTTATGTCAGAGAAGTTGCCTATTAATCAAGTCTAGCAGAAAAAAAAACCGTCCACGTACAGGTTCCGTCACGTCAAAACATTCTCCTCGAGAATCCCAGACGGTCCGTGCCGTTGACGTTGCCTGTATACTGGGTGTTCATTTCAAAGTGTGTCATGACGTCACTGTTGTGAGTTAGCGATTTGAAGCGAGTTTCAGCTTTTATGTCAGAGAAGTTGCCTATTAATCAAGTCTAGCAGAAAAAAAACCGTCCACGTACAGGTTCCGTCACGCCAAAACATTCTCCTCGAGAATCCCAGACGGTCCGTGCCGTTGACGTTGCCTGTATACAGGGTGTTCATTTCAAAGTGTGTCATGACGTCACTGTTGTGAGTTAGCGATTTGAAGCGAGTTTCAGCTTTTATGTCAGAGAAGTTGCCTATTAATCAAGTCTAGCAGAAAAAAACCGTCCACGTACAGGTTCCGTCACGCCAAAACATTCTCCTCGAGAATCCCAGACGGTCCGTGCCGTTGGCGTTGCCTGTATACTGGGTGTTCATTTCAAAGTGTGTCATGACGTCACTGTTGTGAGTTAGCGAATTGAAGCGAGTTTCAGCTTTTATGTCAGAGAAGTTGCCTATTAATCAAGGCGTTCCATCTGAACTTGAGAACGTGTACGGTATAACTTGAACGTCGTAGCAACAGATGGCGGTCTGTACTATTTGTGTGCTACCATAACCTCTTTCGAACTGTGTTTTGCGCGGCCAAGTCGTACGCAGGGTATTTGTTATCATCGGTTGCATACGGCAACATTCCACAATACAAATCAAATGCTCCGTGTCCATGTTGACCGTCGAAGTTAATGTCAACAAATACGTAAGAAATCGTCTTAACCCTCTCCCCATATCCTGACAGTAAGAAAAAAAACCCACCTCAGTACATGTTTCCAATCAGTTCACATTCCTGCCACTACCGGCGTTACCGTACATATCGGTAAGTACTCTTCAGAATGAACGCCGTACTTGCTATGTAACTTCTCTGCCACATAGGTAATACACCTCTGCGGAAGTGTAGGAAGATTGAATTCTCTAGGCTCATCGACTAGCCATATGACGGCATACAGCGAGCCATGACACACTTTGAACTGAACACCCAGTATGTGAACGCTACTATATAAAATGCGTTGTACAATGTTTTGATGCAACGCTGCTGGTCCGTGACGTGACGTTGATGTGACGTATAATGTGAATCGAGTTTAATACTTCTTACTGTAAGCAATACTGACTCAACTATGTTGATATTAAAAGGCACGTTCCCATCTGAAGGAATGAAGGAAGATGCCATTGGAACTTTCATCCATTCAACAGTTACGGATTTCCTCTGTTCACAGAAATATCTGTCATTATGGAGTCAAAGATCTGAATTCAACACTCTGTTAGGGGTCAAAACAAGCTGAAACAGTTAATATTAGGCCTACTACATACCACATTGTGTTTGAGGATTCGATGCGCTATTGGAGTCAGCTTATCGGCCACGACGGGGGATCTGGGGTGGAGCACACAGTGACTGGAGAAGAAGCGGCACATCTCAGGCGTGGGTGGGTTGTTGTCCAGCAGCGGCGCCATGATGCTGATGAGCTCTTCGCTGCTGGCCCGGCCGGACCACAGACCATCCTGCAACACAAAAACACGGCACAAAAATTAGTGCTTGAAGTGGTTCTGGCTTATGCCTTGGGTTTTCAAGGACCGGGCTCGGGATGGATTCTTGTACTTAGGAATTGTGCACCCTATAGAACTGTTTTCAGAACATGGGAGGGGTAATAGTAGGAGGAAGAAGAATAACGTGCTGATGATATGGCGTTGTTAGGAGAAGAGGAGACGATACTAAAGCATATGCCACTGGAGCTAAATGACAGCTGTGAGCAGTATGATGGACTTCATATTTATGTAAATAATAATAGCAAATAAATGTAAGAAATGTGTATAAAGAAACGTAAATAATAATTGAAAATAAATATAAATAATAATAGCAAATAAATGTAAGCAATGTGTATAAATAAACGTAAATAATAATTGAAAATAAGTGTGAATAATAATGTGTGTAAATAAATGTAAATAATAAATGTAAATAATAATAGAAAATAAATGTAAGTAATGTGTATAAATAAACGTAAGTAATAATTGAAAATAAATATAAATAATAATAGCAAATAAATGTAAGCAATGTGTATAAATAAACGTAAATAATAATAATTGACAATAAATGTAAGTAATGTGTATAAATAAATGTAAATAATAATAGCAAATAAATGTAAGAAATGTGTATAAATAAACGTAAATAATAATTGAAAATAAATATAAATAATAATAGCAAATAAATGTAAGCAATGTGTATAAATAAACGTAAATAATAATTGAAAATAAGTGTGAATAATAATGTGTGTAAATAAATGTAAATAATAAATGTAAATAATAATAGAAAATAAATGTAAGTAATGTGTATAAATAAATGTAAATAATAACAGAAAATAAATGTAAGCAATGTGTATAAATAAACGTAAATAATAATAATTGACAATAAATGTAAGTAATGTGTATAAATAAATGTAAATAATAATAGAAAATAAATGTAAGCAATGTGTATAAATAAACGTAAATAATAATAATTGACAATAAATGTAAGTAATGTGTATAAATAAATGTAAATAATAATAGCAAATAAATGTAAGAAATGTGTATAAATAAACGTAAATAATAATTGAAAATAAATATAAATAATAATAGCAAATAAATGTAAGCAATGTGTATAAATAAACGTAAATAATAATTGAAAATAAATATAAATAATAATAGCAAATAAATGTAAGCAATGTGTATAAATAAACGTAAATAATAATTGAAAATAAGTGTGAATAATAATGTGTGTAAATAAATGTAAATAATAAATGTAAATAATAATAGAAAATAAATGTAAGTAATGTGTATAAATAAGTGTAAATAATAAAAGAAAATAAATGTAAGCAATGTGTATAAATAAACGTAAGTAATAATTGAAAATAAATATAAATAATAATAGCAAATAAATGTAAGCAATGTGTATAAATAAACGTAAATAATAATTGAAAATAAATATAAATAATAATAGCAAATAAATGTAAGCAATGTGTATAAATAAACGTAAGTAATAATTGAAAATAAATATAAATAATAATAGCAAATAAATGTAAGCAATGTGTATAAATAAACGTAAGTAATAATTGAAAATAAATATAAATAATAATAGCAAATAAATGTAAGCAATGTGTATAAATAAACGTAAATAATAATTGAAAATAAGTGTGAATAATAATGTGTGTAAATAAATGTAAGTAATGTGTAAGTAATGTAAATATTAATTGAAAATAAATATAAATAATAATAATAGCAAATAAATGTAAATAATGTGTGTAAATAAATGTACAGTAAGTAATAATTGAGGGGTTTGCCGGAAAAAGGCCGTATACGTCAATATGGCGAATTGAGATACATGCAATCTAAGATTTTAAAACGCACCTGAATAAAATGTTACACACGCACGCAGCCCTGTACTGCAGGTATGTACAGTACAATCAAACAAAATTTCGCTACTATAAATAATTATTCACTACATTTTAAACCGTTTTCCCGAAGAAGGGCGTATAGGTCTATCCGCCTTTCTTCGGGCAAAGCCCTCAATTGTAAATGAATGTGAATAATTATAAATAAATGTAAATAATAATTGTAAATAGATGTAAATAATAAATGTAGGTAATATGAAAATAGTAATCGATAGCGATACACATGTTTAAACTCATTTCCCCTTCTTCTTTACTTCACAGACCCCAAGTTCCCTATCTCAAAATGTTGTGTACGGCATCCCATATTTCTTGTTCAATTTTTGCACGCTTATACTGAACTACGGACTCTGTATATGCGATGATTGTTCCGATCCAACACGGCCTGGATGGTATTCGTGAAACCAATGCTGACAGCCCTGACAGGATCAGGTCCCATCCCCATATGAGACCTGATAATAGTAGGGATTTTCGTTTAGTGACCTCTGGTGCTTTGATATTGTATCGCCTCTTAAAATCCAACGCTACCGACTTTCAATATAATGACTACAATGAAACCCACTTCAATCTATTATATATATCTGAAAGCGAAAGTTAAAAAGCTCGAAAGGAAGTCCAGTTAACCCTTAAATTGGCAATGTATCCTATAGGATACAACAGGTTAATAGGCCATGTGCTATAATTTTAATAGAACAATAGAAAAAAAATTGATAGGAAAAATTAAAATTTCACAATTCTATAATACTAGTGGCTTGTGCAGCAAATACTGCTGCAAACTAAGTTCCTTAGACGTTCAAATAAAAATTTTTCAGATTTATTTTCAATGAAGAATACTTGTCTTTTTGATAGATAGTTATTTGCTTCCATAATAATGAAACATACTCCCTCTGAATGGATTTTTTTAGGCCAAATACTTTTTCTTGAACCTATCCAACTTCAGTTTTTGAGTTTCAACGCGAAAACGCAAGTATCAATGTCAGGACGATGGCAGTAGCTATTTCAGGTCATTGTGGATTGTAGGCAAAAGTTAAAAAAAAATGTCAGGTTTGCTAAGCTTTCGAACAATAGCATTTTCGTATAGCTGCTGCATGTAGAATTTGAAATGTAGAGCATAAAATCATTTTATCCTACTAAGAGATCTTGCTGAAATGATCGGGAGACTACAAAATTTTCTAGGCCTCTTATTTTATCAGTAAGTAATACCTTTTGATCTTTCCTTAGGAACTGTAATTTTTGCGCTCTCTCGAGCCAATACTGAAGACAATGACACATATCAATATCTACACTACACCGCCATTAAGTATATGAAAAAGACCCAACCCCACTGGGTTAATAAGTATAAAAATATTTGATTTTTAATAACAATATTATTATCTTACTTAAGTTTTGTAGTTATATATAACAGTCACTCAGTAAATTATAGAAATGAAGATCTAAATTAAGATATTCTCTACATTTACTTATATAACCACAAAACGTTTCACTTTCATGTCATCAATATAGCATCAATATTATGTACAATTAATGAAAAATAGATACATCATGATATTAACTGTAATAATATTTAATTTCTAATGGTAATAATGTCATCAAACCACCTCAAGTTTCGTAGATTTGAATATCCAATACACAGCTGTACTCAGAAAATTATACACTGCAGAATCAGTTTTTAATAACAAATTGAATTGAGCTCTAAATATGTCGGCAATCCTGCAGGTCATGGCCTTCGTGTAATAGCCTATTGTTTATTGTAGTGTGTGTTTTGTTCTGAAATTCAATCAAGTCGGCCGTGATTCAATAAAATTAGTTCTCAAAACTGACAACACATGGATTTTGGAAAATAGGAAAATTATGTAGGAAAATTGACATTTCACTGAAAACTACTACTTTTCCGAAAAACTTTGGATGCCAGGCATGAAAATGAGGGGTCACTCATTAAAATCCGTTCAGCCGTTTTCCCGTAATTTCCATTACCAGTTCAAATTATATATATATATATATATATATATATATATATATATATATATATATATAGATTGTAGTGCAACATATAAAAATATGGACATTACGATAGTTGTTTTCTTTACGGTCCGACAAGGTTTAATAAACTAGTGTGAGAAATGAAGCTTTGCCAAGTTAAGGGTTAAAGAAAACTAAAATGTTCACTGCAGGATTAGCGAGCAACCTCGTATGTGACTAGAAGAATTCTACTAGTAAGCACGTTACTGCTCTTCCCGCTATATCATTGTTTCCAAGCCCTAACTGCGCTGGCATTTATCTCCTCCTTAATCAGCCGGTTGTAAGCCAGTGAATATCGCTGAGTGTTTCTATGCTGCATCAAATTGTAATTCATTAGTGAGGATCAGAAAGTCATCTGTTCAATAATTACTATGCAGTGATACAATATCCTGACACTTTAATGCTGACTTATAGAATGCTGTACAGCTCGCAAGACTGTCAACGACATCCATTAGCCTTGAGTCAAGTGTCTTGTTAACTTTGCAAAACACAGTCTAATACGTAGAGCAGCCTGTGAATTAAGTAAGAAACTGAAAGGAGGTGAAATTTAAAATCTGTTACGCCTTCACTAAAATTAGGAGTGAAAGATCGTCACAATATGGTGGAAGCAACTGTCTAAACTTTCGAATATATTTCAGCTAAATATATAAATTGAAGCGCGTTACATAATACAGGGTGATTCACGAAATTATATCTGCATTTAGGAAACGTTCCTTCGATTATTTTGAAGCTAACATGAGCATCAGTATTTTTATTAAGGACAAGTAGAACATTAACTCCATATGTAGATGAAATTATTGGGGCTCATCAGTGTGGTTTTACGCGTAATAGATCGACTATTGATCAGATATTTTGTATTCGACAGATATTGGAGAAAAAAATGGTAGTATAAGGGTACAGTGCATAGGTTATTCATAGATTTCAAAAAGGCGTATGACTCGGTTAAGAGAGAAGTTTTATTTAATATTCTTATTGAATTTGGTATGCCCAAGAAACTAGTTCGATTAATTAAAATGTGTCTTAGTGAAACTTACAGCAAAGTCCGTATAGGCCAGTTTCTATCTGATGCTTTTCCAATTCACTGCGGGCTAAAGCAAGGAGATGCACTATCACCTTTACTTTTTAACTTTGCTCTAGAATATGCCATTAGGAAAGTTCAGGATAACACAGAGGGTTTGGAATTGCACGGGTTACATCAGATTCTTGTCTATGCGGATGACGTGAATATGTTAGGAGAAAATCCACAAACGATTAGGAAATTCTAGTTGAAGCAAGTAAAGCGATAGAGTTGGAAGTAAATCCCAAAAAGACTAAGTATATGATTATGTCTCGTGACCAGAATATTGAACGAAATGGAACTACAAAAATTGGAGATTTATCCTTCCAAGAGGTGGAAAAATTCAAATATCTTGGAGCAACAGTAACAAATATAAATGACACTCGGAAGGAAATTAAACGCAGACTAAATATGGGAAATGCCTGTTATTATTCGGTTGAGAAGCTTTTGTCATCTAGTCTTCTGTCAAAAAGTCTGAAAGTTAGAATTTATAAAACAGTTATATTACCGGTTGTTCTGTATGGTTGTGAAACTTGGACTCTCACTTTGAGAGAGGAACAGAGATTAAGGGTGTTTGAGAATAAGGTTCTTAGAAAAATATTTGGGGCTAAGAGGGATGAAGTTACAGGAGAATGGAGAAAGTTACACAACGCAGAGCTGCAAGCATTGTATAGTTCACCTGACATAATTAGGAACTTAAAATCCAGACGTTTGAGATGGGCAGGACATGTAGCACGTATGGGCGAATCCAGAAATGCATATAGAGTGTTAGTTGGGAGGCCGGAGGGAAAAAGATCTTTGGGGAGGTCGAGACGTAGATGGAAGATAATATTAAAATGGATTTGAGGGAGGTAGGATATGATGATAGAGACTGGATTAATCTTCTCAGGATAGGGACCAATGGCGGACTTATGTGAGGGCGGCAATGAACCTCCGGGTTCCTTAAAAGTAAGTAAGTAAGTGAGTAAGTAAGTAAGTAAGTAAGTAAGCAAGTAAGTAAATAAGTACGTAAGTAAGAGTTTAGATTTCGTATGATATTCGCTTTTGGGGACCATCTCGAATGACATTTTCGCGAGACAGAAACGTATTGTCAGGTGCATAACGGGTGTTGATAGTAGAACTTCTTGTAGAGAATATTTTTTACATTATAATCTTCTTAATATATCCTTGAAGTATTGGAATTAATTCATACAAACCTCTCTGATCTTGATCAAAATAGTGACTTTCATACTAACAAAAATGGTTTAAGTAATTCTGTACACAACCTTACTAATACGTGGTACAGTCATTATGTTCTAAGACTTGACGCCTGGAGGTTAGGCTTCCACAAGAATCTGGATGTATCACAAGATGCCGCATAACATGGTGTACATTTAAACAGAACCACATCCTCCCTCAAAATAGTCTCCGTTGGCCGTTATGCACGCTTGCCAACGTTGGTATAGCTGCTGGAAGCACCGTTGAAAGATGTTGGCAGGAAGGTCCCGTATGGCTTCTCTTGTGGCAGTCATAACCTCTTCGGAAGAATGAAATCTACGCCCGCGTAGGCTTGCTTTCATGCGAGGAAAGAGAAAAAAAATCGCATGGTGCGAGATCAGGTGAGTATGGAGGGTGTGGAAGAACTGTCACCTGTTGTCTTGCAAGTTCCTCTTGGACAAGGACAGAGCGATGTGCAGGGGCGTTGCCATGTAGCAACAGCCAATTCTTTGTACGCCATAGCTCAGGTCGCTTACGGCGAATTGAATCTCGTAAACGGCCAAGGATCTCTTTGTAGCGGGTTTTGTTCACAGTTGCACCTTCTGGGATGAATTCCATGTGAACAATTCCATTTGAATAAAAAAAAACAGCTCATGCATCACCATGCCTCTTGACCTGTCTTGTCGCGGTTTTTTCTGTCGTGGTGATAACGGCGTTTTCCAGGTGGCGGAATGTCGTTTCAGTTGCGGATCGTAAAGGAAACACCAAGTTTCGTCTCCAGTTATTATCCGGTTGAGAAACGTCGGATCATCGTCAGCACTACTGATGAAGTCACCACAAATCGTCATGCGATCATCACGTTGGTCTTGCGACAGGATTCGTGGCACACTGTGCTGGGTAACACGAGACATGTTCAGGTCATCAGACAGAATTTTGTAGCAAGTACCATGGCTGACCCCTACTGTTGCTGCGATATCGTCTACCGATTGGGAGCGGTTAGCACGCACCAACGTTGCAACTTCTTGGATCTTGCGTTCAGTTCGAATTGTTTGTGGCCGACCAGTACGCACAACATCTTCCAAACTGTCTCTTCCTTGCAAAAACCGTCGGTGCCACCTAAACACAACACTGCGACTGACTGCGTCCTCACCGTAAACTTGCTGCATCATTTGAAACGTTTCGGCAGCAGTTTTGCCTAATTTCAGGCAGAACTTGATGTTAGCCCGTTGCTCAAACTGTGACATCTCGGGTTCCGACGTGCGCATTCAAATCACCGTCACAACAAAGACCGTAGTTCTGCTTACAGTGCATGCACTCAACTGTCTCTTGTTGGGTCGAGAGACTAACTGACAAGGCATCATACCACGGCGCCACCTATGCGCTATAGTGCACCACAACGCCACTATGCGCTCAGTATTAGAACTTAATGACTGTACCACGTATATTTGTTACTGTTGCTCCAAGATATTTGAATTTTTCCACCTCTTCGAAGGATAAATCTCCAATTTTTATATTTCCATTTCGTACAATATTCTGGTCACGAGACATAATCATATACTTAGTCTTTTCGGGATTTACTTCCAACCCTATCGCTTTACTTGCTTAAAATAAATTTGAAACCTCTTCAGCGTTTTGAAATTAAGTAAAAGGTTTAATTAGATAATTAGGCCACATGTTTACGTAGTTCTGCAACAGCACGTGTTCGCCTCGTCTACAAACACACAAACCGACTAAGGCTGAGTAGCTGCATTCCGTCCCTTAGTCACTGCAGTAGAGTTGCTAGACAATCTAATTACAGAAGATAACGATACATATTATTCGTTTTATTAATTTCGAAGATAAGTATGGTATTTATTTAAAATCCTGAAAAAAAAAAGTTATAATAGAAGTAAAAACCATTACCGTACGGATTGTACTTACATTTAAAGTAAAGCAGTGTTAACATTAGGAGATTTTTTTCATAGAAAAGTATTAATTCCAGACTACGTCTTATAATATTTATTGTACTCTTCCCAGAGAATAAGTACAGTATTTATATTTGCACAGTTATTTATTTCCCTCTACATACTCGATGAAACAGACTAAGAAATTAAGGAATAATGCAAATGTTAAAAAACTTCTTTATTGTTTTTTTTTTCAACCACATTTGAATTTCGTAAACACAAATTCGTCTACATATTTTTGTTTTACTTCTCAATTGCTGTTCTCACAACCACATCTTAATTTAGAAGACAAAAATTCACTCCCTATTCTTTATTGATTTCCATATATCTTCGTTAGTTTCTAGCCCGCCTCTCGCCTCTATGCCCTGGTTCGCTCGCATATCCGCTGGTGCGCTGGTCCCTCTCTTGCGCTTGTTTCAGTTGTCTAGCCCGCTCGTTGCACTTTTCTGGGCCGCCGTTTCTCTTATGGACTGCTCGCCCCACTTTATAGAATGGTCGCCCATCGTTCATTGACTGCTCGCCTCTTTTATTGACTGCTCGCCTCTTTTGCTGACTGCTCGAGACCTTTACTGACTGCTCTCCTCTTTTATTTACTCCTCGCCTCTTTTATTGACTGCTCGCCTCTTGTGTTGACTGCTCGCCTCTTTTCTTGACTGATCGCCCCTTTTATTGACTGCTCGCCACTTTTATTCACTGCTCGCCTCTTTTGTTGACTGCTCGCCTCTTTTGTTGCCTGTTCGAATCTTTTGTTGCCTCTTCGCCTCTTTTGTTGCCTGCTCACCTCTTTTGTTGACTGCTCGCCTCTGTTGTTGACTGCTCGCATCTTGTGTTGAATGCTCGCCTCTTTTCTTGACTGATCGCCTCTTTTATTGACTGCTCGCCATTTTTATTCACTGCCCACCTCTTTTGTTGACTACTCGCCTCTTTTGTTGACTGCTTGCCTCTTTTGTTGCCTGTTCGCCTCTTTTGTTGACTGCTCGCCTCTTTTGTTGACTGCCCGCCTCTTTTGTTGCCTGTTCGCCTCTTTTGTTGCCTGTTCGCCTCTTTTGTTGACTGCTCGCCTCTTTTGTTGACTGCTTGCCACTTTTGTTGACTGCTCGCCTCTTTTGTTGACTGTTCGCCTCTTTTGTTCACTGCTCGCCTCTTTTGTTCACTGCTCGCCTCTTTTGTTGACTGCTCGCCTCTTTTGTTGACTG
Source organism: Periplaneta americana (assembly GCF_040183065.1). Taxonomy (NCBI): domain Eukaryota; kingdom Metazoa; phylum Arthropoda; class Insecta; order Blattodea; family Blattidae; genus Periplaneta; species Periplaneta americana. Next base: position 8,173,303 of record NC_091121.1, read on the forward strand.
TTCGCCTCCTTTATTGACTGCTCGCCTCCTTTATTGATTGCTCGCCTCGTTTATTGACTGTTCGCCTCTTTCGTTGACTGCTTGCCACTTTTGTTGACTGTTCGCCTCTGTTGTTGCCTGTTCGCCTCTTTTGTTGACTGCTCGCCTCTTTTGTTGCCTGCTCGCCTCTTTTGTTGACTGTTCGCCTCTTTTGTTGCCTGCTCGCCTCTTTTGTTGACTGCTCGCCTCCTTTGTTGACTGCTCGCCTCTTTTGTTGACAGCTCGCCTCTTTTGTTGCCTGCTCGCCTCTTTTGTTGACTGTTCGCCTCTTTTGTTGACTGCTCGCCTCTTTTGTTGCCTGCTCGCCTCTTTTGTTGACTGTTCGCCTCTTTTGTTGACTGTTCGCCTCTTTTGTTGCCTGCTCGCCTCTTTTGTTGCCTGTTCGCCTCTTTTGTTGACTGCTCGCCTCTTTTGTTGACTGCCCGCCTCTTTTGTTGACTGCTCGCCTTTTTTGTTGACTGCTCGCCTTTTTGTTGCCTGCTCGCCTCTTTTGTTGCCTGCTGGCCTCTTTTGTTGCCTGTTCGCCTCTTTTGTTGCCTGTTCGCCTCTTTTGTTGACTGCTCGCCTCTTTTGTTGACTGCCCGCCTCTTTTGTTGACTGCCCGCCTCTTTTGTTGACTGCTCGCCTCTTTTGTTGACTGCTCGCCTCTTTTGTTGATTGCTCGCCTCTTTTGTTGACTTTTCGCCTCTTTTGTTGACTGCTCGCCTCTTTTGTTGACTGTTCGCCTCTTTTGTTGACTGCTCGCCTCTTTTGTTGACTGCTCGCCTCTTTTGTTGCCTGTTCGCCTCTTTTGTTGCCTGTTCGCCTCTTTTGTTGCCTGTTCGCCTCTTTTGTTGACTGTTCGCCTCTTTTGTTGCCTGCTCGCCTCTTTTGTTGACTGCTCGCCTCTTTTGTTGCCTGTTCGCCTCTTTTGTTGCCTGTTCGCCTCTTTTGTTGACTGCTCGCCTCTTTTATTGCCTGTTCGTCTCTTTTGTTGACTGCTCGCCTCTTTTGTTGACTGCTCGCCTGTTTTGTTGACTGCTCGCCTCTTTTGTTGACTGCTCCCCTCTTTTGTTGCCTGCTCGCCTCTTTTGTTGACTGCTCTCCTCTTTTGTTGACTGCTCGCCTCTTTTGTTGCCTGCTCGCCTCTTTTGTTGACTGCTCGCCTCTTTTGTTGACTGTCCGCCTCTTTTATTGACTGCTCGCCTCTTTTGTTGACTGCTCTCCTCTTTTGTTGCCTGCTCGCCTCTTTTGTTGCCTGATCTCCTCTTTTGTTGACTGTTCGCCTCTTTTGTTGCCTGCTCGCCTCTTTAGTTGCCTGCTCTCCTCTTTTGTTGACTGCTCGCCTCTTTTGTTGACTGCTCGCCTCTTTTGTTGCCTGCTCGCCTCTTTTGTTGACTGCCCTCCTCTTTTGTTGACTGCTCGCCTCTTTTGTTGCCTGCTCGCCTCTTTTGTTGCCTGCTCGCCTCTTTTGTTGCCTGCTCGCCTCTTTTGTTGCCTGCTCTCCTCTTTTGTTGACTGCTCGCCTCTTTTGTTGCCTGCTCGCCTCTTTTGTTGCCTGCTCTCCTCTTTTGTTGACTGCTCTCCTCTTTTGTTGCCTGCTCGCCTTTGTTTAATGGTCTGCTCGCCTTTGTTTAATGGTCTGCTCGCCTTTGTTTAATTGTCTGCTCGCCTTTGTTTAATGGTCTGCTCGCCTTTGTTTAATTGTCTGCTCGCCTTTGTTTAATGGTCTGCTCGCCTTTGTTTAATTGTCTGCTCGCCTTTGTTTAATTGTCTGCTCGCCTTTGTTTAATTGTCTGCTCGCCTTTGTTTAATTGTCTGCTCGCCTTTGTTTAATTGTCTGCTCGCCTTTGTTTAATTGTCTGCTCGCCTTTGTTTAATGGTCTGCTCGCCTTTGTTTAATTGTCTGCTCGCCTTTGTTTAATGGTCTGCTCGCCTTTGTTTAATTGTCTGCTCGCCTTTGTTTAATTGTCTGCTCGCCTTTGTTTAATGGTCTGCTCGCCTTTGTTTAATTGTCTGCTCGCCTTTGTTTAATGGTCTGCTCGGCTTTGTTTATTGGTCTGCTTGCCTTTGTTTAATGGTCTGCTCGCCTTTGTTTAATGGTCTGCTCGCCTTTGTTTAATGATCTGCTCGCCTTTGTTTAATGATCTGCTCGCCTTTGTTTAATGGTCTGCTCGCCTTTGTTTAATGGTCTGCTCGCCTTTGTTTAATGGTCTGCTCGTCTCTGTTTTATGGACAATACGATCATTTCTCTTTTCTCGTATGTTCTTTCTAGTTTTGTAGACCGTTCGCTTCCCTTTCCTCATTCATTCGCCTCTCTTTTCTGATTCGCCTATTTTTCTTTCCTTTTTTGCTAATTATCTCCTTCCAATGTATGTTCTGTGAATAGAAAACTGAAACATTAATACTTTTTTTACTTCTATGTTTATGCCTCACCATTCGTAATTTATTCCTTCCTTATTCTGTAGAAATGGCATAAGAATGAAAACGTAACTTGGGAATGGTAGGAGAATTTTTAAAATAATATATCTGTTGCCTTGCATCAATATTACTCTGCTAATGACGCTGGTAGTCTAGTAAAGGTTCTTAAATACTATATTATTACTGTGAACGGTCGATGACATAACCTCACGACCAGAAGGCCTAATACCAGGTAGACTGATCTTGTATCTCCTGAAATCGTATCCTTGACGTTTGATGACCTTGCAGTAATCCATTTTGACGTCCGTGAAGGTAATCTTTTAAAATATAATTAAGCTAGTCAGGCCGTGGGACTGTGTAAGATTTCCCAAGTGTGAGCGTTGTGAAATATTTGAGCATTGTATTGGAATAGGTTTGTGTCTTATTGTATTTACAATTTAAGCCGTTGTATTTTTCATTACGGTGACACGTATTTGTTGTTCTGACATTGACAACGATCCTCGTCTGTGAATGGAGGGTAAATGAGGAAAGCTCTCTTTGAATTATTAGACGCAAATGTAAAATCACGGCTAGTGTTGTCACTCTGCAATTTTAAATTCGTATTATACTTTTGTGAATGAATGGCTATGCTCATACTCTATAGCAGGGGTCCTCAACTTTTAGAAGATTGTGATTCCCGCCCATATGTGATATTGAGGGACCAAGCACCGTGAACTCGAATGGGTTGAATAGAATTATATGAATAAATAAATAAATAAATAAACAAATAAATAAATAAAGGAATAAAGGAATAAATGAATAAATGAATATATAAATAATTAAATAAATAAAGGAATAAATGAATAAATAATAATACATAGATAAATAAATAAACAAATATTCGAATAAAGGAATAAATGAATGAAAAGTAAATAAATAAACAAATAAATAAATAAGGGAATAAATGATTGAATAATAAATAAATAAATAAATAAAGGAATAAAGGAATATATGAATAAATAAATAAATAAATAAATAAATAAATAAATAAATAAATAAATAAATAAATAAATAAATAAATAAATAAAGGAATAAATGAATAAATAATAAATAGATAAATAAATAAACAAATAATCGAATAAAGGAATAAATGAATGAAAATAAACAAACAAATAAATAAATAAAGGAATAAATGAATGAATAATAAATAAATAAATAAATAAAGGAATAAATGAATAAATAATAAATAGATAAATAGATAAACAAATAATCGAATAAAGGAATAAATGAATGAAAAATAAATAAACAAACAAATAAATAAATAAAGGAATAAATTAATGAATAATAAATAAATAAATAAATAAATAAAGGAATAAATTAATGAATAATAAATAAATAAATAAATAAAGGAATAAAGGAATATATTAATGAATAAATAGATAAACAAACAAATAAATAAATAAAGGAATAAATGAATAAATAAATAAATAAAGAAATAAAGGAATAAATGAATGAAAAATAAATAAACAAACAAATAAATAAATAAAGGAATAAATGAATGAATAATAAATAAATAAATAAAGGAATAAAGGAATATATGAATGAATAAATAAATAAATAAATAAATAAATAATGAATAAATAAAGGAATAAATGAATAAATAAATAAATAAACAAATGAATAAATAAATAATAAATAAATAATGAATAAATGAATAACTAATAAAAAATAGATAAATAAATAAACAAATAATCGAATAAAGGAATAAATGAATGAAAAATAACTAATTAATCAAATAAATAAAGGAATAAATAAATGAATAATAATAAATAAATATATATAAATAAATAAATGTGTAAATGCATAAACGAATAAAGGAATATATAATAAATAAACATATAAATAAATAAATAAATAAAAAATACAGGAATCAATTATTAAATAATAAATAAATCAATCAACAAACGACTAAAGGAATAAATGAACAAATAATAAATAAATAAAAATAAATATATAGACAACCAAATAAATAAATATATAAATAAATAGACAAATAAATAAATAAATGAATGAATAAACGAATAGAGGAATAAATGGGTAAATAATAATAATAATAAAAATAATAATAATAATAATAATAATAGTAATAATAATAATAAATAAGTAAATAAATAATGGAATAAATGAATAAATAAAAATAAATGAGTAAATGAATAAACGAATAAAGGAATAAATGAATAAATAAACGAATAAATAAATAAATAATAAATAAAGGAATAAATGAATAAATGAATAAATAACAATAAATAAATAAATGAGTAAACGAATAAAGGAATAAATGAACAAATAGTAAAAAAATAAAAAGTAAATAAATAGACAGACAAACAAACAAATAAATAAGTAAATAAATAAATAAATAAATGAAATGTTAAAACGCTCTCTACGCTTGAGTAATGATCAAAGCTCGGATCTTGGGGACTTGTGTGTCGTGTGCATGAGTAAGGTTACAGGCATAACGTACACAAAGCACACGCTGCAAGTGCTCAGGGACAGTCGTTTGTACTAAGAAAGTGGTCACATCGAATGGCAAGAAGACGAACGAATAAACTGTGTCAGGTCGAAGCCAATGACATTAAGAGAATTACAGGTAAACGGTCTGTTTGAGGAATTAGAAAATACGTGTTATTCGAATGGGTGTTATGGAAGTTTGAAAATGCATTTCTTAAGTTTTAGGTACAGAATTTCGTGGAGGAATTCTGAGGAGATACATTATTTTCTTCTAATGCAGAGTTTATATTTTGTAAGTTGTGCCACACATAAACTAGAGCTGGAAACGGGCATTCATTGAAAGACATTGCAGTCATTTAAATTGATGGAAAATTTGTCCATAGCCATGGATCAAGTCGTAGAGGGACCTTCCCTAATAGTGATACACTAATTGAAAACTATTTGCGAGAAAAATTTAGGATATACTTATCTTTCTCAGATACGAGATCTGCTGAAAATCGAACAGGAAACAGTGACAGTGAAATATTCAGTATTTTATTTAGGCCCAAGACTTTATAATAAAATTTCAAACCATTTTCCAAATTTGAAATTTTTTAAAATTGAAACTTTTAAAAAAGAATTTTGTAAAATTATCCATGATATATAATAGTAACAAATGTACTTTTTTTACCTTTTATTTCTATCGACTATATTCATGTTTTATTGAATATCACTGGCTTCTGTCGGATTGTCAATTTATATTAAATGTGTATTTTTCTCTCGTTTTCCCTTTCTTCTTTATTCTTGCTCTTGTGTTGTATTTATTGGTTTGAATTAAGTTACTTACTGTATTTAGTAAAGTGTCCTTGTAAATTTTATGTTATATTATTGACTAAGACCACACCGTACACGAGCCTGACTCTTACGGTAGTGGCTAGAAACATTTTTATTTTATAAATGCAATTTGTACTCACTAGGTAGCTAGTTAAAATATATAAAATAAAAAAATTAAAGTTTGCTCCCGTCACTTCATGTGACGTGGAAATAAGTTTCCTTCGTTTCAAATCATGTTTAACTAACAGACGAAGAATTTATGGGTTCGAAAATCTTCGAATGCATGTAGTCATACACTGTAATGAAATGTACAGAGCAGAACTGTAAATTTGATGTATTTTGCATATTTATTTATATATATGCTATAAAATTAGATGTTTCAACCTATCATAATATTATCATTATGTTGTTCCAGCCAGGAACCACTTTTATAGCAGACCTGACAGTACCTACGTGCTGGAAGCGGGAGTTTGTTGACATTGAAGTCCGGTCGCTTAGCCACGTTCAAAGACACAAGTCCCCAAATTCCGAGCTTTGGTAATGATATTTGAATATGACTCAGAATTTATTTTTGTGATGTCCAAGGAGAAACAGCCTCGCAGATGTGAATTAGTAAATCATGATCGTGCTTTGTTCTAGAGATATTTCATAAGTAAGAGTTTCTTCGCATAGGCTGGTTGCCCCTAACATAGCCAGACATTTTAAAGAAACACTCCGCATTAAAGAAGTCCTTTTTTATCTTCTTTTTCCTTAAATACTATGAATGTCTCCTTTAAAAACAAATATTTTAGCGCTAAGTACGGGATATCTATCAATTAAAATCCCTGCGAGGGGCCATATTATTGTCTTGAATAATCTTGATTTTTCTGATTATGTCCACACTGAATTGAAAAGTGTTGTACACCATGAAACACGGGAAGGTCTACTAGAGAGCTAAAATAATGTATTATTATGGATTGATAGAAACACTGTTTCGGTTGTACAAAAAGTTTGAATCGAAAAAAGGACATCAGAAGCGCTCGTGCTGGCGACCACATTTTTATTTACATGATGAGAGCACCAAATATCATTAACCCTTTCTTACCTATAGATACCATGTGGCAATAATTAACTTTATAGCATTTATATACTTGTGTGTTATATATGAAGGTAAATTTTGCTGGATAACTTCTATTTCAATACATTTTCATCAATACAGTTTTGTTTCAAATGTTGCCACTCCCGTAACTTGGTCACTTAATTAGTCCTAATACAGCTATTTGTTTCAACATGGATTGCTTGTAAATTTAATTTGGGTTAGAAAGGGTTAAAAGAGCACCAGGTTGAGGACACCTGCTCTACAGGGTTGAAGTTGATATAACAGATTGAAAGGAACGCTAGAGCACATTGAAACGAATAAAAAACATGAAATACGTTTTGTGATTAAATTCACAGTTAATTATAGAATTAAGTTGTAAGTTTTAGATGTCTGGCAACACCGCAGCTAACCTCTGTAGCCCATGATTACGACAGCCTGATATTACACGGACACACTGACAGGCCGCGATAAATGTGTCTGATTTGGCATATTCGTCTCCGGATATCGTTCTACATAAAGCTTTGGAGCTGCATCGCGATTACGTCTTGTTTCGCAACGTAAATTTTGGCATTGCGATACACGATACAAACCCACACCGAATACAGTACTGGTTCTCCTAGTAAATACTTGTGTAAGAGGGAAACGAACCTGGCCTGTCAGACATTACGGTGAACTTCATCCTCACTCCCTCTAACTGCAATGTTGCATCTCTTTGCATTGTACTCTAAATTAAAATGTGTAATTTTAATCAAATTTATGGGAAAACCGTTCGCTCTATTGAAGGGATAAATAATTCTTCTTAAGATTTTCCAATCAAATGGACAAAAATCACAATCCTACTCGCAATAGTTATTGAATTAGAGGGTGTTAAACATTTGGCACAAAAAATATTTCTTTCTGAAAAAAAAAAACTACGAACTTCCCACCAATGTGGTGTTAGACATTTTTTTTTTTGTATAAAATATGAGGAATGCATTTGAAAATATGTGTAGTTATTCACTTCACTCTGTTTAAGGAAGTTATAGACTATTAACCAGGCATGTATTATAAACAAGGATCACAGAGTATGAAAATAATTTTATACTCGACCATGCCGAAATATAGTAATTATACACCTGGTAGCAGTCCTTTATTGCATGTCATTAAAGTACACCTATTCATTAAAGTTCAGGTTTTCAATTATTCTCGAATATGCAATCGAAAGAAAAACGAGGGTACGTCACGGAGGCTGGAAATCCAATACTGTCGCAGAAGGTTATGTTCTGTTACTATAATAATTAGCGTTAATTGTAAATAATATTCAAATGAATTCAATTTGTCATCTCGTTTTTCAATTCTAAATAAATTTCCAGGTTATATCAAAATTAGTTCATGTTACATTACATCAAGGTCAATGACATTATTGTTCCTCGGAAAAAAAATCAATATTTTCGCGTCTGCGCACATCTTACGAGCTATGAACAAGGTCACTTCCGATCTTCTGTCAGATACAAATAAAATGAATACTTCTGAATAATTTCAAGTTAGAAATATGGTCGAGCATAAAAAGTCGTATGAAACTTGCCTATAATGGTGATTAAGACGCTCGTATGAAAATTATGAAACTCGCTTGCGCTCGTTTCATGAACAAGCATACTCGCGTCTTAATTACTATCATTATAGGCTCGTTGCATAATATAGGGGAGAGTCGGGTAGTATCGGACATCGGGTAATATCGGACAGTGAGTTTCTTTCATCTACCACACGATGATAGTAACTGATTGACATGGTTACGTTTCTGTGATGTCGCATAGAGAAACGTAACCATGTCATTCAGGTACTACCATATGGTGGTAGATGAAAGAAACGCACTGTCCGATACTACCCGATGTCCGATACTACCCGACTCTCCCTTACTATTATACGTAAATATTAACATGTATTATTAATATAAGGTACGTAAGTTATGTAGCTAGCTATGCAATAAGACCTATGGTATTTATAAAATTATTTGAAGACTTACCTTTTTAACATTACCAACGTAGAGCGCAAGATAAACTGTATTAATGTAGAACAATATGTACTTCGGTATGAATGAAAGAAATAATTTATAAAATTAACACTTTAAATTATGCATAAATCAAGTTTGTATTGAACGTCTAAGGATGAACGCAGTGATGATATTGTAGACAGAATTTATAACAAATTGATAAGTACTATATTAGCAGCCTACGATGATGAAAATGGTTTTGCGAAATGGTATCTATAGCAATAAACTACATTGTCTTTCTTGAACAATAAATGTAATTCAGTTTCCAAGACAACTGCAATTAAGAGAACCCAACAATTATTTCCTAGCTTAATTGCTACATATTTTTAAAGTTAAGGGATTTAAGTAGACAATACTTCTGGTTATGATTTTGTTATGATTTTATTAAATCGTGGTTGTTGGAAGGAAAAAGTGTAGGCCTAGACTGTGTTAGTCACACGGTCGCGAGTTTTTGGCGTGATAACGTCAAAGAACAGCTATCTCATTAAAAATTACACGTTTATTATTATGGTTATTAGTATTATAGACATCCATATTCGAAAGTTTGGGGGTTCGATCCCGGGCCAGGTCGATGGCATTTTTTTTTAATTTAACTAATTTATTTAATACTGTAACGTTTTATTGGTAACAACAATGTAATTTATTCGTCACAACAATAATTCCTTCCTACAATTCGCCTTAAACGCTCTCGTCAACAATTGGATTTTCACTCAACACAGTATTCGTTATAGCACTCCACTGACGACAATGACAATTTACTTTGACTATTACGAACAACAATGAACTATTCATCTTAACTAATATTTACAAAACACTATTTACAAATCAGAACTATCAGTTCTCACTTCACAGTTCTTCTAGCTCAGTCACTCGAGTTCACAGTATCTCGAACCACCGACCTTCAGAGACAGTTCACTGTACTCGAACTCAGGTCCCTCCAACTGCGGTCCACTGCACTCGAACTCAGGTCCCTCCAACTGCAGTCCACTGCACTCGAACTCAGGCCTTCGGATGCTGATACAGTTGCGGACCCACACTCGAGTCGAACTCCGATACACAAGACTGGCTTGCTTGCTCTGGCTTTCTCACTGACTGGCTGACTAATCAACTGAAAAACTGCTCGAGTTCGCTATCTTTTCTTCTTTTATAGCGAAATCATAGTTGCGAGAAATTTCTACAGGTGTGCAGAGAATTATCTGGATATCTCCACTTCGACGCACTTCTCCAAGAGTCGGGAGGGTCCGACCCCCCCCCTTTTCCGTACGCAGCAGTTGCGCACTCTCCCTCGTCCGGTAGGCCCTTTCCCCTCTCGCCGCGGGCCGTCCCTCAGTGCTCCGTGAAGCCTGCGCGATCTGCTTTCTTGTGGGACGCTGGTCGTGAGTTCGAATCTCACGTCGCTGTCACAATACTTTATACTTGAGCTACATTAGGCACTGCAGCCCGAAAGAGCAGAAGCTCGTGCTCGGGCGCAGTTCAGATCAGTTATACAAAATACGTGGTACAGTCATTATGTTCTAAGACTTGACGCCTAGAGGTTAGGCTTCCACAAGAATCTGGATGTATCACAAGATGCCGCATAACTTGGCGTACATTTAAACAGAACCACATCCTCCCTCAAAATAGTCTCCGTTGGCCGTTATGCAAGTTTGCCAACGTTGGTATAGCTGCTCGAAGCACCGTTGAAAGATGTTGGCAGGAAGGTCCCGTATGGCTTCTCTTGTGGCAGTCATGACCTCTTCGGAAGAATGAAATGTACTCCCGCGTAGGCTTGCTTTCATGCGAGGAAAGAGAAAAAATCGCATGGTGCGAGATCAGGTGAGTATGGAGGGTGTGGAAGAACTGTCACCTGTTGTCTTGCAAGTTCCTCTTGGACAAGGACAGAGCGATGTGCAGGGGCGTTGCCATGTAGCAACAGCCAATTCTTTGTACGCCATAGCTCAGGTCGCTTACGGCAAATTGAATCTCGTAAACGGCCAAGGATCTCTTTGTAGCGGGTTTTGTTCACAGTTGCAACTTCTGGGATGAATTCCATGTGAACAATTCCATTTGAATAAAAAAAAAAAACAGTTCAAGCATCACCTTGCCTTTTGATCTGTCTTGTCGCGGTTTTTTCTGTCGTGTGATAACGACGTTTTCCAGGTGGCGGAATGTCGTTTCAGTTGCGGATCGTAAAGGAAACACCAAGTTTCGTCTCCAGTTATTATCCGGTTGAGAAACGTCGGATCATCGTGAGTACTACTGATGAGGTCACCACAAATCGTCATGCGATCATCACGTTGGTCTTGCGACAGGATTCGTGGCACACTGTGCTGGGTAATACGAGACATGTTCAGGTCATCAGACAGAATTTTGTAGCAAGTACCATGGCTGACCCCTACTGTTGCTGCGATATCGTCTACCGATTGGGAGCGGTTAGGACGCACCAACGTTGTAACTTCTTGGATCTTGCGTTCAGTTCGAATTGTTTGTGGCCGACCAGTACGCACATCATCTTCCAAACTGTCTCTTCCTTGCAAAAAACGTTGGTGCCACCTAAACACAACACTGCGACTGACTGCGTCCTCACCGTAAACTTGCTGCATCATTTGAAACGTTTCGGCAGCAGTTTTGCCTAATTTCTGGCAGAACTTGATGTTTGCCCGTTGCTCAAACTGTGACATCTCGGGTTCCGACGTGCGCATTCAAATCACCGTCACAACAAAGACCGTAGTTCTGCTTACAGTGCATGCACTCAACTGTCTCTTGTTGGGTCGAGAGACTAACTGACAAGGCATCATACCACGGCGCCACCTATGCGCTATAGTGCACCACAACGCCACTATGCGCTCAGTATTAGAACTTAATGACTGTACCACGTATATTTGTTACTGTTGCTCCAAGATATTTGAATTTTTCCACCTCTTCGAAGGATAAATCTCCAATTTTTATATTTCCATTTCGTACAATATTCTGGTCACGAGACATAATCATATACTTAGTCTTTTCGGGATTTACTTCCAACCCTATCGCTTTACTTGCTTAAAATAAATTTGAAACCTCTTCAGCGTTTTGAAATTAAGTAAAAGGTTTAATTAGATAATTAGGCCACATGTTTACGCAGTTCTGCAACAGCGCGTGTTCGCCTCGTCTACAAACACACAAACCGACTGAGGCTGAGTAGCTGCATTCCGTCCCTTAGTCACTGCAGTAGAGTTGCTAGACAATCTAATTACAGAAGATAACGATACATATTATTCGTTTTATTAATTTCGAAGATAAGTATGGCATTTATTTAAAATCCTCAAAAAAAAAAAGTTATAATAGAAGTAAAAACCATTACCGTACGGATTGTACTTACATTTAAAGTAAAGCAGTGTTAACATTAGGAGATTTTTTTCATAGAAAAGTATTAATTCCAGACTACGTCTTATAATATTTATTGTACTCTTCCCAGAGAATAAGTATTTATATTTGCACAGTTATTTATTTCCCTCTATATACTCGATGAAACAGACTAAGAAATTAAGGAATAATGCAAATGTTAAAAACTTCTTTATTGTTTTTTTTTCAACCACATTTGAATTTCGTAAACACAAATTCGTCTACATATTTTTGTTTTACTTCTCAATTGCTGTTCTTACAACCACATCTTAATTTAGAAGACAAAAATTCACTCTCTGTTCTTTATTGATTTCCATATATCTTCGTTAGTTTCTAGCTCGCCTCTCGCCTCTATGCTCTGATTCGCTCGCTTTTCTTCTCTGGTTCGCTCGCATATCCGCTGGTGCGCTGGTCCCTCTCTTGCGCTGGTTTCAGTTGTCTAGCCCACTCGTTGCACTTTTCTGGGCCGCCGTTTCTCTTATGGACTGCTCGCCCCACTTTATAGAATGGTCGCCCATCGTTCATTGACTGCTCGCCTCTTTTATTGACTTCTCGCATCTTTGATGGACTGCTCGCCTCATTTATTGACTGCTCGCCTCTTTTGTTGAATGCTCGCCTCATTTATTGACTGCTCGCCTCCTTTATTGACTGCTCGCCTCCTTTGTTGACTGCTCGCCTCTTTTGTTGACTGCTCGCCTCTTTTGTTGACTGCTCGCCTCTTTTGTTGACTGCTCGCCTCATTTATTGACTGCTCGCCTCCTTTATTGACTGCTCGCCTCCTTTGTTGACTGCTCGCCTCTTTTGTTGACTGCTCGCCTCTTTTGTTGACTGCCCGCCTCTTTTGTTGACTGCCCGCCTCTTTTGTTGACTGTTCGCCTCTTTTGTTGCCTGCTCGCCTCCTTTATTGACTGCCCGCCTCTTTTGTTGACTGCTCGCATCTTTTGTTGACTGCCCGCCTCCTTTATTGACTGCTCGCCACATTTATTGACTGCTCGCCTCCTTTATTGACTGTTCGCCTCCTTTGTTGACTGCTCGCCTCTTTTGTTGACTGCTCGCCTCTTTTGTTCACTGCCCGCCTCTTTTGTTCACTGCTCGCCTCTTTTGTTGACTGCTCGCCTCTTTTGTTGACTGCCCGCCTCTTTTGTTGACTGTTCGCCTCTTTTGTTGACTGCTCGCCTCCTTTATTGACTGCCCGCCTCTTTTGTTGACTGCTCGCCTCTTTTGTCGACTGCCCGCCTCTTTTGTCGACTGCCCGCCTCCTTTGTTGACTGCTCGCCTCTTTTATTGACTGCTCGCCTCTTTTATTGACTGCTTGTCTCTTTTGTTGACTGCTTGTCTCTTTTGTTGACTGCTCGCCTCTTTTGTTGACTGCTCGCCTCTTTTGTTGACTGCTCGCCTCTTTTGTTGACTGCCCGCCTCTTTTGTTGATTGCTCGCATCTTTTGTTGACTGCTCGCCTCTTGTGTTGAATGCTCGCCTCTTTTGTTGACTGCTCGCCTCTTTTGTTGACTGCCCGCCTCTTTTATTGACTGCTCCCCTCTTTTGTTGACTGCTCGCCTCTTGTGTTGAATGCTCGCCTCTTGTGTTGAATGCTCGCCTCTTTTGTTGACTGCTCGCCTCTTTTGTTGACTGCTCGCCTCTTTTGTTGCCTGTCCGCCTCTTTTGTTGCCTGCTCGCCTCTTTTGTTGCCTGCTCGCCTCTTTTGTTGACTGCTCGCCTCTTTTGTTGACTGCTCGCCTCTTTTGTTGACTGTTCTCCTCTTTTGTTGACTGCTCGCCTCTTTTGTTGCCTGATCGCCTCTTTTGTTGCCTGCTCGCCTCTTTTGTTGCCTGCTCGCCTCTTTTGTTGACTGTTCTCCTCTTTTGCTGACTGCTCGCCTCTTTTGTTGCCTGCTCGCCTCTTTTGTTGCCTGCTCGCCTCTTTTGTTGACTGTTCGCCTCTTTTGTTGCCTGCTCGCCTCTTTTGTTGCCTGCTCGCCTCTTTTGTTGCCTGTTCTCCTCTTTTGTTGACTGCTCGCCTCTTTTGTTGCCTGATCGCCTCTTTTGTTGCCTGTTCGCCTCTTTTGTTGACTGTTCGCCTCTTTTGTTGACTGTTCGCCTCTTTTGTTGCCTGTTCGCCTCTTTTGTTGACTGCTCGCCTCTTTTGTTGCCTGCTCGCCTCTTTTGTTGCCTGTTCGCCTCTTTTGTTGACTGTTCGCCTCTTTTGTTGCCTGTTCGCCTCTTTTGTTGACTGCTCGCCTCTTTTGTTGCCTGTTCGCCTCTTTTGTTGACTGCTCGCCTCTTTTGTTGCCTGCTCGCCTCTTTTGTTGACTGTTCGCCTCTTTTGTTGCCTGTTCGCCTCTTTTGTTGACTGTTCGCCTCTTTTGTTGACTGTTCGCCTCTTTTGTTGATTGTTCGCCTCTTTTGTTGCCTGCTCGCCTCTTTTGTTGACTGCTCGCCTCTTTTGTTGACTGCTCGCCTCTTTTGTTGCCTGCTCGCCTCTTTTGTTGACAGCTCGCCTCTTTTGTTGACTGTTCGCCTCTTTTGTTGAATGCTTGCCACTTTTGTTGACTGCTCGCCTCTTTTGTTGCCTGTTCGCCTCTTTTGTTGACAGCTCGCCTCTTTTGTTGACTGTTCGCCTCTTTTGTTGAATGCTTGCCACTTTTGTTGACTGCTCGCCTCTTTTGTTGCCTGCTCGCCTCTTTTGTTGACTGCTCGCCTCTTTTGTTGACTGTTCGCCTCTTTTGTTGACTGTTCGCCTCCTTTATTGACTGCTCGCCTCCTTTATTGACTGCTCGCCTCCTTTATTGACTGTTCGCCTCTTTTGTTGACTGCTTGCCACTTTTGTTGACTGCTCGCCTCTTTTGTTGCCTGTTCGCCTCTTTTGTTGCCTGCTCGCCTCTTTTGTTGACTGTTCGCCTCTTTTGTTGACTGCTCGCCTCTTTTGTTGCCTGCTCACCTCTATTGTTGCCTGCTCGCCTCTTTTGTTGACTGCTCGCCTCTTTTGTTGACTGTTCGCCTCGTTTGTTGACTGCTCGCCTCTTTTGTTGCCTGTTCGCCTCTTTTGTTGACTGCTCGCCTCTTTTGTTGCCTGCTCGCCTCTTTTGTTGACTGCTCGCCTCTTTTGTTGCCTGCTCGCCTCTTTTGTTGCCTGTTCGCCTCTTTTGATGACTGCTCGCCTCTTTTGTTGCCTGCTCGCCTCTTTTGTTGACTGCTCGCCTCTTTTGTTGCCTGCTCGCCTCTTTTGTTGACTGCTCGCCTCTTTTGTTGACTGTTCGCCTCTTTTGTTGACTGTTCGCCTCTTTTGTTGACTGCTCGCCTCTTTTGTGCCTGTTCGCCTCTTTTGTTGACTGCTCGCCTCTTTTGTTGCCTGCTCGCCTCTTTTGATGACTGCTCGCCTCTTTTGTTGCCTTCTCGCCTCTTTTGTTGCCTGCTCGCCTCTTTTGTTGCCTGTTCGCCTCTTTTGTTGACTGTTCACCTCTTTTGTTGAATGCTCGCCTCTTTTGTTGACTGCTCGCCTCTTTTGTTGACTGCTCGCCTCTTTTGTTGCCTGCTCTCCTCTTTTGTTGACTGCTCGCCTCTTTTGTTGACTGCTCGCCTCTTTTGTTGACTGCTCGCCTCTTTTGTTGACTGCTCGCCTCTTTTGTTGCCTGCTCTCCTCTTTTGTTGACTGCTCGCCTCTTTTGTTGACTATTCGCCTCTTTTGTTGACTGCTCGCCTCTTTTGTTGCCTGTTCGCCTCTTTTGTTGACTGCTCGCCTCTTTTGTTGCCTGCTCGCCTCTTTTGTTGACTGCTCGCCTCTTTTGTTGCCTGCTCGCCTCTTTTGTTGACAGCTCGCCTCTTTTGTTGACTGTTCGCCTCTTTTGTTGACTGCTTGCCACTTTTGTTGACTGCTTGCCTCTTTTGTTGCCTGTTCGCATCTTTTGTTGACTGCTCGCCTCTGTTGTTGACTGTTCGCCTCTTTTGTTGACTGCTCGCCTCTTTTGTTGACTGCTCGCCTCTTTTTTTGCCTGCTCGCCTCTTTTGTTGACTGCTCGCCTCTTTTGTTGACTGCTCGCCTTTTTTGTTGCCTGCTCGCCTCTTTTGTTGACTGCTCGCCTCTTTTGTTGCCTGTTCGCCTCTTTTGTTGCCTGCTCGCCTCTTTTGTTGACTGCTCGCCTCTTTTGTTGACTGCTCGCCTCTTTTGTTGCCTGCTCGCCTCTTTTGTTGCCTGCTCGCCTCTTTTGTTGACTGTTCGCCTCTTTTGTTGACTGCTCGCCTCTTTTGTTGACAGCTCGCCTCTTTTGTTGACTGTTCGCCTCTTTTGTTGAATGCTTGCCACTTTTGTTGACTACTCGCCTCTTTTGTTGCCTGTTCGCCTCTTTTGTTGACTGCTCGCCTCTTTTGTTGACTGTTCGCCTCTTTTGTTGACTGCTCGCCTCCTTTATTGACTGCTCGCCTCCTTTATTGACTGCTCGCCTCCTTTATTGACTGTTCGCCTCTTTTGTTGACTGCTTGCCACTTTTGTTGCCTGCTCGCCTCTTTTGTTGCCTGCTCGCCTCTTTTGTTGCCTGCTCGCCTCTTTTGTTGACTGCTCGCCTCTTTTGTTGCCTGCTCGCCTCTTTTGTTGACTGCTCGCCTCTTTTTTTGCCTGTTCGAGTCTTTTGTTGACTGCTCGCCTCTTTTGTTGACTACTCGCCTCTTTTGTTGACTGCTCGCCTCTTTTGTTGCCTGCTCGCCTCTTTTGTTGACTTCTCGCCTCTTTTTTTGCCTGCTCGCCTCTTTTTGTTGACTGCTCGCCTCTTTTGTTGACTGCTCGCCTCTTTTGTTGACTGCTCGCCTCTTTTGTTGACTGCTCGCCTCTTTTTTTGCTTGTTCTCCTCTTTTGTTGCCTGCTCGCCTCTTTTGTTGACTGCTCGCCTCTTTTGTTGACTGCTCGCCTCTTTTGTTGCCTGCTCGCCTCTTTTGTTGCCTGTTCGCCTCTTTTGTTGCCTGTTCGCCTCTTTTGTTGACTGCTCGCCTGCTTTATTGACTGCTCGCCTCCTTTGTTGACTGCTCGCCTCTTTTGTTTACTGCTCGCCTCTTTTGTCGACTTCTCGCCTCATTTATTGACTGCTCGCCTTTGTTTAAGGTTCAGCTCGCCTTTGTTTAATGGTCTGCTCGCCTTTGTTTAATGATCTGCTCGCCTTTGTTTAATGATCTGCTCGCCTTTGTTTAATGATCTGCTCGCCTTTGTTTAATGATCTGCTCGCCTTTGTTTAATGATCTGCTCGCCTTTGTTTAATGATCTGCTCGCCTTTGTTTAATGGTCAACTCGCCTCTGTTTTATGGACAATACGATCATTTCTCTTTCCTCGTATGTTCTTTCTAGTTTTGTAGACCGTTCGCTTCCCTTTCCTCATTCATTCGCCTCTCTTTTCTGATTCGCCTGGTTTTCTTTCCTTTTTCGCTAATTATCTCCTTCCAATGTATATTCTGTGTATAGAAAACTGAAACATTAATACTTTTTTTACTTTTATGTTTATGCCTCACCATTCGTAATTTATTCCTTCCTTATTCTGTAGAAATGGTATAAGAATGAAAACGTAACTTGGGAATGGTAGGAGAATTTTTAAAATAATATATCTGTTGTCTTGCATCAATATTACTCTGCTAAAGACGCTGGTAGTCTAGTAAAGGTTCTTAAATACTATATTATTACTGTGAACGGTCGATGACATAAGCTCACGACCAGAAGGCCTAATACCAGGTAGACTGATCTTGTATCTCCTGAAATCGTATCCTTGACGTTTGATGACCTTATAGTAATCCATTTTGACGTCCGTGAAAGTAATCTTTTAAAATATAATTAAGCTAGTCAGGCCGTGGGACTGTGTAAGATTTCCCAAGTGTGAGCGTTGTGAAATATTTGAGCATTGTATTGGAATAGGTTTGTGTCTTATTGTATTTACAATTTAAGCCGTTGTATTTTTCATTACGGTGACACGTATTTGTTGTTCTGACATTGACAACGATCCTCGTCTGTGAATGGAGGGTAAATGAGGAAAGCTCTCTTTGAATTATTAGACGCAAATGTAAAATCACGGCTAGTGTTGTCACTCTGCAATTTTAAATTCGTATTATACTTTTGTGAATGAATGGCTATGCTCATACTCTATAGCAGGGGTCCTCAACTTTTAGAAGATTGTGATTCCCGCCCATATGTGATATTGAGGGACCAAGCACCGTGAACTCGAATGGGTTGAATAGAATTATATGAATAAATAAATAAATAAATAAACAAATAAATAAATAAAGGAATAAAGGAATAAATGAATAAATAAATATATAAATAATTAAATAAATAAAGGAATAAATGAATAAATAATAATAAATAGATAAATAAATAAAAAAAATAATCGAATAAAGGAATAAATGAATGAAAAGTAAATAAATAAACAAATAAATAAATAAGGGAATAAATGATTGAATAATAAATAAATAAATAAATAAAGGAATAAAGGAATATATGAATAAATAAATAAATAAATAAATGAAATGTTAAAACGCTCTCTACGCTTGAGAAATGATCAAAGCTCGGATCTTGGGGACTTGTGTGTCGTGTGCATGAGTAAGGTTACAGGCATAACGTACACAAAGCACACGCTGCAAGTGCTCAGGGACAGTCGTTTGTACTAAGAAAGTGGTCACATCGAATGGCAAGAAGACGAACGAATAAACTGTGTCACGTCGAAGCCAATGACATTAAGAGAATTACAGGTAAACGGTCTGTTTGAGGAATTAGAAAATACGTGTTATTCGAATGGGTGTTATGGAAGTTTGAAAATGCGTTTCTTAAGTTTTAGGTACAGAATTTCGTGGAGGAATTCTGAGGAGATACATTATTTTCTTCTAATGCAGAGTTTATATTTTGTAAGTTGTGCCACACATAAACTAGAGCTGGAAACGGGCATTCATTGAAAGACATTGCAGTCATTTAAATTGATGGAAAATTTGTCCATAGCCATGGATCAAGTCGTAGAGGGACCTTCCCTAATAGTGATACACTAATTGAAAACTATTTGCGAGAAAAATTTAGGATATACTTATCTTTCTCAGATACGAGATCTGCTGAAAATCGAACAGGAAACAGTGACAGTGAAATATTCAGTATTTTATTTAGGCCCAAGACTTTATAATAAAATTTCAAACCATTTTCCAAATTTGAAATTTTTTAAAATTGAAACTTTTAAAAAAGAATTTTGTAAAATTATCCATGATATATAATAGTAACAAATGTACTTTTTTTACCTTTTATTTCTATCGACTATATTCAT
Source organism: Periplaneta americana (assembly GCF_040183065.1). Classification (NCBI taxonomy): domain Eukaryota; kingdom Metazoa; phylum Arthropoda; class Insecta; order Blattodea; family Blattidae; genus Periplaneta; species Periplaneta americana. Next base: position 8,192,781 of record NC_091121.1, read on the forward strand.
GTTTTATTGAATATCACTGGCTTCTGTCGGATTGTCAATTTATATTAAATGTGTATTTTTCTCTCGTTTTCCCTTTCTTCTTTATTCTTGCTCTTGTGTTGTATTTATTGGTTTGAATTAAGTTACTTACTGTATTTAGTAAAGTGTCCTTGTAAATTTTATGTTATATTATTGACTAAGACCACACCGTACACGAGCCTGACTCTTACGGTAGTGGCTAGAAACATTTTTATTTTATAAATGCAATTTGTACTCACTAGGTAGCTAGTTAAAATATATAAAATAAAAAAATTAAAGTTTGCTCCCGTCACTTCATGTGACGTGGAAATAAGTTTCCTTCGTTTCAAATCATGTTTAACTAACAGACGAAGAATTTATGGGTTCGAAAATCTTCGAATGCATGTAGTCATACACTGTAATGAAATGTACAGAGCAGAACTGTAAATTTGATGTATTTTGCATATTTATTTATATATATATGCTATAAAATTAGATGTTTCAACCTATCATAATATTATCATTATGTTGTTCCAGCCAGGAACCACTTTTATAGCAGACCTGACAGTACCTACGTGCTGGAAGCGGGAGTTTGTTGACATTGAAGTCCGGTCGCTTAGCCACGTTCAAAGACACAAGTCCCCAAATTCCGAGCTTTGGTAATGATATTTGAATATGACTCAGAATTTATTTTTGTGATGTCCAAGGAGAAACAGTCTCTCAGATGTGAATTAGTAAATCATGATCGTGCTTTGTTCTAGAGATATTTCATAAGTAAGAGTTTCTTCGCATAGGCTGGTTGCCCCTAACATAGCCAGACATTTTAAAGAAACACTCCGCATTAAAGAAGTCCTTTTTTATCTTCTTTTTCCTTAAATACTATGAATGTCTCCTTTAAAAACAAATATTTTAGCGCTAAGGACGGGATATCTATCAATTAAAATCCCTGCGAGGGGCCATATTATTGTCTTGAATAATCTTGATTTTTCTGATTATGTCCACACTGAATTGAAAAGTGTTGTACACCATGAAACACGAGAAGGTCTACTAGAGAGCTAAAATAATATATTATTATGGATTGATAGAAACACTGTTTCGGTTGTACAAAAAGTTTGAATCGAAAAAAGGACATCAGAAGCGCTCGTGCTGGCGACCACATTTTTATTTACATGATGAGAGCACCAAATATCATTAACTCTTTCTTACCTATAGATACCATATGGCAATAATTAACTTTATAGCATTTATATACTTGTGTGTTACATATGAAGGTAAATTTTGCTGGATAACTTCTATTTCAATACATTTTCATCAATACAGTTTTGTTTCAAATGTTGCCACTCCCGTAACTTGGTCACTTAATTAGTCCTAATACAGCTATTTGTTTCAACATGGATTGCTTGTAAATTTAATTTGGGTTAGAAAGGGTTAAAAGAGCACCAGGTTGAGGACACCTGCTCTACAGGGTTGAAGTTGATATAACAGATTGAAAGGAACGCTAGAGCACATTGAAACGAATAAAAAACATGAAATACGTTTTGTGATTAAATTCACAGTTAATTATAGAATTAAGTTGTAAGTTTTAGATGTCTGGCAACACCGCAGCTAACCTCTGTAGCCCATGATTACGACAGCCTGATATTACACGGACACACTGACAGGCCGCGATAAATGTGTCTGATTTGGCATATTCGTCTCCGGATATCGTTCTACATAAAGCTTTGGAGCTGCATCGCGATTACGTCTTGTTTCGCAACGTAAATTTTGGCATTGCGATACACGATACAAACCCACACCGAATACAGTACTGGTTCTCCTAGTAAATACTTGTGTAAGAGGGAAACGAACCTGGCCTGTCAGACATTACGGTGAACTTCTTCCTCACTCCCTCTAACTGCAATGTTGCATCTCCTTGCATTGTACTCTAAATTAAAATGTGTAATTTTAATCAAATTTATGGGAAAACCGTTCGCTCTATTGAAGGGATAAATAATTCTTCTTAAGATTTTCCAATCAAATGGACAAAAATCACAATCCTACTCGCAATAGTTATTGAATTAGTGGGTGTTAAACATTTGGCACAAAAATATTTATTTCTGAAAAAAAAAAAACTACGAACTTTTTGTATGAAATATGAGGAATGCATTTGAAAATATGTGTAGTTATTCACTTCACTCTATTTAAGGAAGTTATAGACTATTAACCAGGCATGTATTATAAACAAGCATCACAGAGTATGAAAATAATTTTATACTCGACCATGCCGAAATATAGTAATTATACACCTGGTAGCAGTCCTTTATTGCATGTCATTAAAGTACACCTATTCATTAAAGTTCAGGTTTTCAATTATTCTCGAATATGCAATCGAAAGAAAAACGAGGGTACGTCACGGAGGCTGGAAATCCAATACTGTCGCAGAAGGTTATGTTCTGTTACTATAATAATTAGCGTTAATTGTAAATAATATTCAAATGAATTCAATTTGTCATCTCGTTTTTCAATTCTAAATAAATTTCCAGGTTATATCAAAATTAGTTCATGTTACATTACATCAAGGTCAATGACATTATTGTTCCTCGGAAAAAAATCAATATTTTCGCGTCTGCGCACATCTTACGAGCTATGAACAAGGTCACTTCCGATCTTCTGTCAGATACAAATAAAATGAATACTCCTGAATAATTTCAAGTTAGAAATATGGTCGAGCATAAAAAGTCGTATGAAACTTGCCTATAATGGTGATTAAGACGCTCGTATGAAAATTATGAAACTCGCTTGCGCTCGTTTCATGAACAAGCATACTCGCGTCTTAATTACTATCATTATAGGCTCGTTGCATAATATAGGGGAGAGTCGGGTAGTATCGGACATCGGGTAATATCGGACAGTGAGTTTCTTTCATCTACCACACGATGATAGTACCTGATTGACATGGTTACGTTTCTGTGATGTCGCACAGAGAAACGTAACCATGTCATTCAGGTACTACCATATGGTGGTAGATGAAAGAAACGCACTGTCCGATACTACCCGATGTCCGATACTACCCGACTCTCCCCTACTATTATACGTAAATATTAACATGTATTATTAATATAAGGTACGTAAGTTATGTAGCTAGCTATGCAATAAGACCTATGGTATTTACAAAATTATTTGAAGACTTACCTTTTTAACATTACCAACGTAGAGCGCAAGATAAACTGTAATAATGTAGAACAATATGTACTTCAGTATGAATGAAAGAAATAATTTATAAAATTAACACTTTAAATTATGCATAAATCAAGTTTGTATTGAACGTCTAAGGAAGAACGCAGTGATGATATTGTAGACAGAATTTATAACAAATTGATAAGTACTATATTAGCAGCCTACGATGATGAAAATGGTTTTGCGAAATGGTATCTATAGCAATAAACTACATTGTCTTTTCTTGAGCAATAAATGTAATTCAGTTTCCAAGACAACTGCAATTAAGAGAACCCAACAATTATTTCCTAGCTTAATTGCTACATATTTTTAAAGTTAACAGCCTATAAAATTAAGGGATTTAAGTAGACAATACTTCTGGTTATGATTTTGTTATGATTTTATTAAATCGTGGTTGTTGGAAGGAAAAAGTGTAGGCCTAGACTGTGTTAGTGACACGGTCGCGGGTTTTTGGCGTGATAACGTCAAAGAACAGCTATCTTATAAAATTACACGTTTATTATTATGGTTATTAGTATTATAGACATCCATATTGGAAAGTTTGCGGGTTCGATCCCGGGCCAGGTCGATGGCATTTTTTTTAATTTAACTAATTTATTTAATACTGTAACGTTTTATTGGTAACAACAATGTAATTTATTCGTCACAACAATAATTCCTTTCTACAATTCGCCTTAAACGCTCTCGTCAACAATTGGATTTTCACTCAACATAGTATTCGTTAGTGCACTCCACTGACGACAATGACAATTTACTTTGACTATTACGAACAACAATGAACTATTCATCTTAACTAATATTTACAAAGCACTATTTACAAATCAGAACTATCAGTTCTCACTTCACAGTTCTTCTAGCTCAGTCACTCGAGTTCACAGTATCTCGAACCACCGACCTTCAGAGACAGTTCACTGTACTCGAACTCAGGTCCCTCCAACTGCGGTCCACTGCACTCGAACTCAGGTCCCTCCAACTGCGGTCCAGTGCACTCGAACTCAGGCCTTCGGATGCTGATACAGTTGCGGACCCACACTCGAGTCGAACTCCGATACACAAGACTGGCTTGCTTGCTCTGGCTTTCTCACTGACTGGCTGACTAATCAACTGAAAAACTGCTCGAGTTCGCTATCTTTTCTTCTTTTATAGCGAAATCATAGTTGCGAGAAATTTCTACAGGTGTGCAGAGAATTATCTGGATATCTCCACTTCGTCGCACTTCTCCAAGAGTCGGGAGGGTCCGACCCCCCCCCCCTTTTCCGTACGCAGCAGTTGCGCGCGCGCACTCTACCTCGTCGGGTAGGCCCTTTCCCCTCTCGCCGCGGGCCGTCCCTCAGTGCTCCGTGAAGCCTGCGCGATCTGCTTTCTTGTGGGACGCTGGTCGTGAGTTCGAATCTCACGTCGCTGTCACAATACTTTACATTTCAGCTACATTAGGCACTGCAGCCCGAAAGAGTAGAAGCTCGTGCTCGGGCGCAATTCAGATCAGTTATACAAAATACGTGGTACAGTCATTATGTTCTAAGACTTGACGCCTAGAGGTTAGGCTTCCACAAGAATCTGGATGTATCACAAGATGCCGCATAACTTGGCGTACATTTAAACAGAACCACATCCTCCCTCAAAATAGTCTCCGTTGGCCGTTATGCACGTTTGCCAACGTTGGTATAGCTGCTGGAACACCGTTGAAAGATGTTGGCAGGAAGGTCCCGTATGGCTTCTCTTGTGGCAGTCATGACCTCTTCGGAAGAATGAAATCTACGCCCGCGTAGGCTTGCTTTCATGCGAGGAAAGAGAAAAACATCGCATGGTGCGAGATCAGGTGAGTATGGAGAGTGTGGAAGAACTGTCACCTGTTGTCTTGCAAGTTCCTCTTGGACAAGGACAGAGCGATGTGCAGGGGCGTTGCCATGTAGCAACAGCCAATTCTTTGTACGCCATAGCTCAGGTCGCTTACGGCGAATTGAATCTCGTAAACGGCCAAGGATCTCTTTGTAGCGGGTTTTGTTCACAGTTGCACCTTCTGGGATGAATTCCATGTGAACAATTCCATTTGAATAAAAAAACAGTTCAAGCATCACCATGCCTTTTGACCTGTCTTGTCGCGGTTTTTTCTGTCGTGTGATAACGGCGTTTTCCAGGTGGCGGAATGTCGTTTCAGTTGCGGATCGTAAAGGAAACACCAAGTTTCGTCTCCAGTTATTATCCGGTTGAGAAACGTCGGATCATCGTCAGCACTACTGATGAGGTCACCACAAATCGTCATGCGATCATCACGTTGGTCTTGCGACAGGATTCGTGGCACATTGTGCTGGGTAATACGAGACATGTTCAGGTCATCAGACAGAATTTTGTAGCAAGTACCATGGCTGACCCCTACTGTTGCTGCGATATCGTCTACCGATTGGGAGCGGTTAGGACGCACCAACGTTGCAACTTCTTGGATCTTGCGTTCAGTTCGAATTGTTTGTGGCCGACCAGTACGCACATCATCTTCCAAACTGTCTCTTCCTTGCAAAAAACGTCGGTGCCACCTAAACACAACACTGCGACAAACTGCGTCCTCACCGTAGACTTGCTGCATCATTTGAAACGTTTCGGCAGCAGTTTTGCCTAATTTCTGGCAGAACTTGATGTTTGCCCGTTGCTCAAACTGTGACATCTCGGGTTCCGACGTGCGCATTCAAATCACCGTCACAACAAAGACCGTAGCTCTGCTTACAGTGCATGCAATCAACTGTCTCTTGTTGGGTCGAGAGACTAACTGACAAGGCATCATACCACGGCGCCACCTATGCGCTATAGTGCACCACAACGCCACTATGCGCTCAGTATTAGAACTTAATGACTGTACCACGTATTAGTAGAACTCACATGGTTTTTGGTATAATAGTTTACCAGCTGATGTAAAAGATACAAATAACATTATTAAATTTAGGAAATATATTAACAAGATGTTAATGCAACTGTGGGCTCATGGTCTAGAGGACGCGTTTCAAATCTTAAATAATGAAATAATATTCCATTGACTCTTAAATTTATATTTTAAGTATGCATACTTTTTCACTATGTCTATGTATTTTTTATGCCTCTGACAGTACCGTCCGTCCGTCCGTCCATCCATCCATCCATCCATCCAGTGATATACTAATATGCCTTTCAAGAAGAGAAACTAAAAATATTTACGAGATTGGTTGAAATAATTAATAACATAGACATAATTTTGAGTTCGCCATTTTGATTTTCTTCTCGTTTGTTATGATGTGTTGAAGAATGAATAAATAGTAAAATACGTGAAAATGAATGTTTATGTCCTAACCATTATTGTAAACATTACGGCTATTCCATATGAAATCGATCAGTAAAAAACCTCGCATTTTTTAATACTCTAATTTTTTCCCTACTTATACAAGGTGCTGAGGGGAGTGAATTTTCAAAAATATACTATCGAAAGTCAAACGGTTTTCGTATTATTGAGCAACAAATTTAGCGTATTTTATAAAAACAAGCCTCTTTCAGCGCTCAGAACTCTGGAACCATTTACTGCAGAATATTGTACGAGAGCTTATTTTGAAGCTGACATTTGGTAGGTTATGATAAGAAGTAATCCTTATTTTTATTGTACACAGAGAGACAGACAATCTGATTTTACTTGCTTTTAGGCTTTTTGGCCATTTGTAAAAATGTAAAAAAATATTGAGAAAAAACCTTGCATTATTAAGAGGGATTCGGCATTGTTTGCTTAGTGGCTCGGCAATAAGTTTCGAGGGTATTAAATAGATTATTTTCACACGCCTAGATTTGAACGGCACAGTACCGCACGCACTGGCCGAGAGCTAAAGATAAGCGAGCGTTGGGCATCATTTTACTCCTGTGTTTATGAAAATCTGTGATAAAGCTAGCCCAGCTATGCGCTACTAGACGAAACATCACTTGTGTCTCCTGGTCTTGCTTATCTCGGCTAGCTCCCGCCTCACAGTCAGCTGGTTAGTTCACGCGCGTACTATTTATTTTCTTTATTTGATATTTTCAATACTTTCTTATCAACGTACCACCAGTAAAAAATATGTGTTTATTTGTACTTTCAATGCGGAATCTAACCATATATTTTAAAAATATTTTTTGTGGCCAAAGGCGTCTTAACGAAGAAAAATCTAAATTTATCAATTTCCATAAAAAGTAAGAAACACTGTTTACATGTCAATATAAACTTTAATTTCTCAGCATCAAAATAAACCATGATTTTGATCATTGTTGCAAGGGTTTCGGAGCCACAACAGTTTAAATTTGCTAATTTTATGAAAATACGATAAATTTAAATATTATTAATTTAAACACTATGAAGTTCTGATGCCTCAAACTTTGCACAAAGCATTGTATCACAGCTGTCTACGGACAGAAAAAGTTTCGTTGTATTTAAAAACTGCAAGGTCAATTTTCTCTAGATATCGGTCGATTTCAGATGGAATAGCCCTTACGGTATTACCGTAAAAAAACCTATAAAACCTAACCTATTTATTTATACAAATCCTAAAACGAAGGTTTATTGAACCTAAAATCCGGGCTCTAGTCAGAATTGCAATGCAATTTAAAGGATTCGTTGAACGTATTTGTGGCTTGTGGAGCAGCTGGACGGAGCTACATACTAAATCTTGAGAAAAGAGTTACGTTGACAACTAATTTCGTTTGTACACACAGGATTAACATAAACTCTAGTTTAAATTACGCTCCGACCACATTGCATCTAGTAATATGTAATGAACGTACCCCTAAATAGAGAACAATGGCGCAATTCTCTCTCGAATTACGTACTAGGATTAAGCGGTTTCGTAGAAAGAGACAAAGCATATATAAAGGTTACCGGATGTATCGGATGTAGGTTATCTTGAAGTTATTTTCTTCGCAATCGATCAACTCAACAATTACTAGTACTGATTGGATAAGATTTATTTCTGTCATTAATCAAATACATGGATAAGAAATAGGCATTGTCAAAAGATAGATAAAAACATTATAATTTCATTTTTTTTTTAAATCAGTGGCTGAAATCTTGTTTAACAGAAATTCATTTACAGTATAATAAGCTTTTGTTTTTAACCGTTTAGAAATTATTTTAAAAACCGTGTTTAAAGGTAATTCTCTTACTGTTTGTGGAAGATTGTTAAAGAATTTAACTTGTAAATGTTTATGACTTTATTTATTTTTATTGCTATTTATTTATTTATTTATTTTTATTACTAGTAAGTTTGAAATGAATACAAATGTCGGTTTCTGGTTTATCTAATTATGGAAATCCTACTTAATTGTAATCTAATACTAATATGTATACTAATGTGTTTATTTTTATTTTTACTGTGTACATTCTTTTTTATTGAATTATCGGCTTCTGTTTTTATGTGATTCGTATTTGATTCTAACAACATTAATATGTATTCCACTATGTTTATTTTTATTTTATGAGGTAAATTTTTATGTAACTACCTCTTTTGATCTCATTATGTACCTAAATTGTATCAGTATGTAATTACTTAATTCCGATCCAGTTTTATGTTCAACTATGTAAGGAAATTTTAATCCTGGTTGAGTGTAAGAGAAGGCCTTAAGGCCTTAACTCTGCCAGGTTAAATAAAGCCACTATTATTATTATTATTATTATTATTATTATTATTATTGTTAAATACAATGAAAGATAAACTAGCCCACTACTGAAAGAGTAAGACTCGTGCTCAGGAGGGGATTCCAATACAGACAAAAATAAAATTAAAATTGAGAGTGAATACAGATTAAATAGTGTTTAATATGTTTAAACCCAAACTATAAATCCAATACATTTTTTTTTTATATTTTTATTAATTTGGAGAGGATTCGTGGTTGAAATATTATTGGAATAAAATTTGTTTAATAATCTGGGACCTTGACTCATGCTATGATAAAAAGCTGCATTGGTTTTACATTTTGGTTCAGACAAACGCAGAGAATTCATATTTTTAGTTCTATATTTATGTATATACCTTTCAAAGTTATTAAAATTTCTATGAAAATATTTTAATAATATAAAATAATACATTTGTTTAATGTTGAAAACTTTGAAGTGTTTAAACAACAATTTAGTTGGGTAATCTTTCTGCTATTTTAAACAAATTTTTAATACTTTTTTCTGTAGTAAAATTAACGGATAAAGGTTGGATTTATAAGTTCCACCGCAACCAATAATACCGTACATAAATATAGATTGAAATAATGCTAAATAAATTACACGTAAACAGTTAATTGACAAAATATTTCTTAGAATAACAAAGTAAGAAAATGTTTTACGTAATTTATTACAAATATAATGAATATGATTATTCCATTTTAAATGATTATCAATAATTATACCTAAGTATTTAGCCTCATTAACTTCATTAATAACTGAGCAATTGCAGTTTATATCGGAACAATCAGAATTATGCATTTTAATTTGTAGTAGAGATGAAATTGGTTTATTGCCTTTATTATTTAAAGAAAATGGAATAGCTATTGTTTGATCTTTATTAATTACAACTGAATTTAAATTGAACCATTTTTTTATTAATTTTAAGCCGCAATTTCCATTATAATAAGCATCAGCATGATAAATGGGAATCACGAAAATCGAAGTCAGGACTGCCGAGCCTTGGGATCGAACACAGGATCTTCCGAATACAAGACAGTCGTGTTCGGTAAATGGAAGTACAGTACAGTAATTGTTAAAATTCTAGGACTTTTTAGCAGTACTATACTGTGTTTCATTTTAATTATGTATATACAAGGTGGAAGTGAAATAGCCTTGCAGATTTCCAGAGCGAATAGCTCATGATGTATGTAATAAAAAACTATAATATCATTTTGGTGGAAAGTTCATATTTTTTTTTCAGAAAAAAAAATGTTTTTCACCAAATGTTTAACAACAACTTCTTATTCGGTAACTATTGCGAGTAGGATCGTGATTTTTGTCCATATCGACAGGAAATCCAATAAAGAATAATTTATCCCTCTGGCGTATTTCAATAGCGTGTACAGTTTTCATGTAAATTTAATTTTCAAAAACCTCTAATTTCAAGCCACTGCACGATACCAACTCACCTACCGAGACACACCGAGTTCGTTAACCTTTTACATCTGTATCACGAGCAGTGTGTGTTAGCCGCGATGTTGCCGGACTGCTGGAACTTCAAACTCAATTTTCTAATTAATCGTGCATTTAATCACAAAACGTAATATAGGTTTTCTATGTAATTTGAAATAGTTTGCATGATGAGTATGATCAATTTCTGTATATCACAACTGGTTGAATTGTTTATGCCTTAAATTTAATTAACTTACTTGTTTTGTATTATACATATAGCTCAACTTATTTATTTATTTATTTATTTATTATTTTGCTAATAATTGTAACATAAAATATAAAATATACAGAAAAACTTTAGCTCGCCCCTGAAAGAGTAGAACTCGTGCTCAGGGGCGGATTCCTGAATTGAAATTAATAATTGAATCGCTCCATGCAGAAAGGGCTTCAGTCACAAATTTTGAAAAAAAACGAGATATCGATGGAAATCATATCTTTATGGATGGTTCCATCAGCCTGTGCAAAAAGGAATTCAGTCCAATGCTTGGAAAGACAGAAACTGAAGCGTCAGGCTGAGAGTTATATGCAGAAAGGAATACAAAGTACAGACTGTTTTCCTTAGTTTTCTCAAAACGAGGTCTAATGGACTGAAGCCCTTTCTGCATGGGGCGATTCAATTATACAATACAATTTGTCTCATGTGTACTGTGTGCAATTATAGTATATAAATTTAAATTTACAATTTTTCAATTTTTATAAAATCCATACATAACTTTTTAAATTTAATACTAGAACTATTAGAATTGACAAGGTTAGGATATTTAAATATAAATTTGTTATATATTCTTGGGCCTAAATTACTACTATGATTAAATACTGTAGCAGTGTTGCATTTTGGTTCAGACAATCTTAAAGAATTCATACCTTTTGTTTCATAACTATGAGAATACAATTCAAAATTATTTCGATTTTTATGTATGAATTTTATTAATACAATATAATAAATTTGTCTTACGTTAAGTACATTAAAGTCTAGAAACAAATTTTGAGATGGAAAATCAATAGGTTTATGAAGACATATTTTAATTATTTTCTTCTGTAATAAATAAAGTGGATTAAAATTGGATTTAAATGAGCTACCCCATCCTATAATTCCATACATAATTACCGACTGAAATAAAGTTAAATATATTGTACGTAATGATGTACATATGGATGATCGTTTGCGTTTGTAAATTTAATAATCTGATTGGCTATGTATTGTATACTTTTAGTAGAGCCATCGATGTAGCTCAGTCGGCAGACTCGCTGGGCTGCTGATCCGGAGCTGCGTTCGGGTTAGGGTTGGATCCCACTTTGGTCTTTGGTTTCTTCCGAGGTTTTCCACAGCAGTGGGACTGAAGCCGGATAGTCTATGGCATCAACCCCCTTGATTTGATTACCTGGTTGGGTTTTTCCGAGGTTTTCCCCAACCAAAAGGCAAATGCCGGGTAATATTTTGGCGAATCATCGGACCTCACTTCATCTCACTACATCTCGCCAAAATATTGCACAAAATTGTAAAAATTGTAGACAATTACTAAATTGTAAAACTGTAAACATTTGTAAAAATTGTAATTGTAATATTGTAAAATTTTGACTTGTTCCACATCTTAAAGCTTCATTGCTCATGTAAGATCTATGGAATAGAATGCATGAATGAATGAATGAATGAATGAATGAATGAATGAATGAATGAATGAATAAGTGTACCCTATCGTCCCTTTCAATCTGCAAGATAATTTCACTTCCACCCTGTAGCACACACTCTATCATCAACGAGCCGCCACTGGTTTCTAGTCACAGCATAAGCTAAACCTAGAATTTTAACAAGCCACATTGAATTTTCAGCAGTCTCTTCGTCTTGATTCTTGAAAGCTAGGCAGTTCGTACACTGCCTGATACTGTTATCTGTGCAGCTTCTTCTTCTGCACTTTCCAGTGACACAAACGTCACTATCCCCTCCCACCAATTTCCTTCAGATGTACTATTTTATTTGGTACATGGACGTAAAAGCCCCACGTTCTCAAGACTGTGCGCTTTACTTTATCCGGAAGGAAATTCCAATCACATACCAACTTTTGAAATCACCGCAAGGCTCTTCCCCGTCATGCATTCCAAGATAGTGCCGCCACTCCGGTGTAACAGAAAACGTCTGTTTCTAACAAACCAGCTGGATTTTTATCGTTGTTCCCATCGTGACGAGCAAACTTCCATCCCCCATTTCTTAAACTCTATCAAAATAACTACACTCACAGCTGATCGGGTGTGTTTGGAAACATCTGAAATTCCTTATCCTTCACCTTGCTTCTCTCTTTTTCTTTGTATTGTATTGTATTGTATTTATTAACATCCCATGGTATTCATACATTGCTTTACAGCTAGAATATGGAACAAGTCAAAAAACTTAATACTATTATAAAGTCTTAATTTATAGTCACAGTCTAGATGAAATACATACAGACGAGATTTACAATATAGTCTACTAGTACAACACATAGTTTTAGTATCAATTTCATGAAGCGTTATTGAATGTCATGAATTCACTTACAGAATAGAAGGCGTGAGAAATCAGGTACTTCTTTAATTTGGCCCTAAATAATCTTATGTTTTGAGTTTCATTTTTTATATCGATAGGGAGGCTATTAAAAATTTTTACTGCCATATAACGCACTCCTTTTTGATAGCACGATAGACTTGCCGATGGAGTATGAAAGTCATTTTTTTGACGTGTATTTATGCTATGAACTGTTGAATTAGTTACAAAGTTTTCACGATTACATACGAGGAAGATTATTAATGGAAAGATATACTGACAAGCCATGGGCATTATTTGTAGTTTTTTGAAAATAGTCCTACAAGATTCCCTAGATTTGGCACCTACTATTATTCTAATTACTCTTTTTTGTAATAGGAATATACTGTTACTATCTGTGGAATTTCCCCAGAATATTATTCCAAAACTCATTACCGAGTGGAAGTATGCAAAGTATATTGTTTTTAAGGTATTGATATTTACTATCTTTTGCATAGATCTAATAGCAAAACAAGCTGAATTTAGTTTGGGGGTAATTTCTTTAATATGATTTTTCCAATTTAACACATTATCGATTTTTAAGCCAAGAAATTTGGTTGTCGTTGTTTCTAATAGGGATCTGTTGTTAATTATTGCGCTAGAAATTTGCGAGGTTGAATTTGCACAGGATTTAAATTGAATTATGTTAGTTTTGTTACAATTTAATACCAATTTATTGACTGAGAACCAGTCACATATTTTGAAGAGAATTTCCTCTGTTGAAGTTCTTCCATTCTCTTTGGCTTCTTTTCTATTTCTTTCACTTTCTTAGTCCGTTTGCCTGTTCTACCCTCCCTTACTGCTTTCTTCTACTATTCTTCCCTTGCTGTTCCCTTTTGTCCTGCTCTTACTCATCTATTATTTCTTCTCTCTCTCTCTCTCTCTCTCTCTCTCTCTCTCTCTCCTGCTCTTCCCCCAAACCTAGCATTTTTATGCTTTTGCATATCATTTTTCACATCCTCTTTATAATTCACCTTCTTCCTATCTAACCTTTATCCATTTTCTTTTCGCTCTCTCTCTTCTCCTATTATCTCTTGGACTTTTTGTTCCCTAATCTTTCTCTCCACCCCTTTACATATTTCTTTTATTTCACATTCTCCTTCCTGACCTCTATTATTCCTTTCCAATTCTCCTGGTTTTTTATTATTTTAATTTCGCCTTCCTTTCCCCCTTTCTCTCTTCTTCTTCTTTATTCTTTCTGATTTTCGTCTCTTCTTTCTCTCTATTTATCTCAAACTTTTTCTCTTTTCGTCTTTCTTCTTTACTCTTTATCCTCTTTCTCTCTATTTCTCTCAAACTTTTTCTTTCTTCTTCGTCTATCTTCTTCCTGCTTTCCCCTCTCTTCTTTATCCTCTTTCTCTCTATTTCTCTCAAACTTTTTCTTTCTTCTTCGTCTATCTTCTTCCTGCTTTCCCCTCTCTTCTTTATCCTCTTTCTCTCTATTTCTCTCAAACTTTTTCTTTCTTCTTCGTCTATCTTCTTCCTGCTTTCCCCTCTCTTCTTTATCCTCTTTCTCTCTATTTCTCTCAAACTTTTTCTTTCTTCGTCTATCTTCTTCCTGCTTTCCCCTCTCTTCTTTATCCTCTTTCTCTCTATTTCTCTCAAACTTTTTCTTTCTTCTTCGTCTATCTTCTTCCTGCTTTCCCCTCTCTTCTTTATCCTCTTTCTCTCTATTTCTCTCAAACTTTTTCTTTCTTCTTCGTCTATCTTCTTCCTGCTTTCCCCTCTCTTCTTTATCCTCTTTCTCTCTATTTCTCTCAAACGTTTTCTTTCTTCTTCGTCTATCTTCTTCCTGCTTTCCCCTCTCTTCTTTATCCTCTTTCTCTCTATTTCTCTCAAACTTTTTCTTTCTTCTTCGTCTATCTTCTTCCTGCTTTCCCCTCTCTTCTTCATCCTCTTTCTTTCCATTTATTCCAAACTTTTTCTGACTTCTTCGTCTCTCCTACCTTCACTTTTTCCTGTCTTTTTCTTTATTCATTCTATATTTCTCTGAAACATTTTCTCTCTTTTTCGTCTCTTCCTTCTTTTTGTATTCTTCTTTCTCCTCTTCTCAATTTTCCTCTTTTTTGTCCCGAATTTTTTCTCTCCTCTATGCCTCTTTCTTCCTTCTTGTCTTCTTCCTCATCGTTATCTATTTCTCCTTTTGCTCTCACCTCTTTCTTTCTTCTTTTCTTCTCTCAAACTTTCTCATCGTTCTCTATTTTTAGTTTATGCTCGACCATGCCGAAATGTAGTAATTATACACCTGGTAGCAGTCCTTTATTGCACGTCATTAAAGTACACCTATTCATTAAAGTTCAGGTTTTCGATTATTCTCGGATATGCAATCGAAAGACAACGAGGGAAACGTCACGGAGGCTGGAAATCCAATACTGTCGCAGAAGGTTATGTTCTGTTACTATAATAATTAGCGTTAATTGTAAATAATATTCACATAAATTCAATTTGTCATCTCGTTTTTCAATGTCGAATTCAATAACCAAGGTTATACCAAGACTAATGTTTGTCTTACTCTCTAGATTATATCAAGGTCGTTGCAAAAAATCAATACTTTCGCGTCTGCGCACACCTCACAATTTATGACGTAGGCTATTGCACTCACTCACATAACAATAACATGGATAGGCTACTTATGAATAATTTCGTTTCATAAACATCCTCGCGTCTTAATTACTACCATTACAGGCTTGTTGCATAATGCACTATTTTTTCTTCCTAAGTTTATCCCTTTCCCGTCTCTTCTTTCCTCTCACCTTCCTCTTCCTGTTCCTCTTCTTTCATTATATAACTTTTTCTCTCCGTTTCTATCTTTCTCTCTCTATTTTTCTGTTTTTGTTCCTCTTCTAATTTAGTTTTAACTTCTTTCTCTTTATTTTCATTTTATATTTTCTCTCACCTATCTTCTCCCTTCCCTCCATCCAATTCTCTTTTCTTTCCTTCATCTTTTTTACCTCTTTTTAGATATCTCGTCCCCAGTTGCATTTAATACTGAGCCAAGGAATTACAAGCTGAACGCCTGTATCCTGAACAGTGACGGGTACAAGAATAAACCTCAACCGGCAATATCACGTACTTTCATCAATGCTCTCTTTAAAAGGTACTATACCCTGTATATGGTGTGAGTTCTCTAGGTTCCTTTAATGTTTATAGATGCAGTATGTTCGGTTACTTTGTGATAATTTTTCTGATAAACAGTCGTTATCTAAGTCGTTGCGTTAAAATATGATCCAGTGAGATACATTTTCTTGGAAATTTTCCTAAAATGCTACATTTGAAGTAAGAAAATTTATACATTTACTTACTTACTTACAAATGGCTTTTAAGGAACCCGAAGGTTCATTGCCGCCCTCACATAAGCCCGCCAGCGGTCCCTATCCTGTGCAAGATTAATCCAGTCTCTATCATCATACCCCACCTCCCTCAAATCCATTTTAATATTATCCTCCCATTTACGTCTCGGCCTCCCTAAAGGTCTTTTTCCCTCCGGTCTCCCAACTAACACTCTATATGCATTTCTGGATTCGCCCATACGTGCTACATGCCCTGCCCATCTCAAACGTCTGGATTTTATGTTCCTAATTATGTCAGGTGAAGAATACAATGCGTGCAGTTCTGTGTTGTGTAACTTTCTCCATTCTCCTGTAACTTCATCCCTCTTAGCCCCAAATATTTTCCTTAGCACCTTATTCTCAAACACCCTGAAATTATGTTCCTCTCTCAGAGTGAGAGTCCAAGTTTCACAACCATACAGAAGAACCGGTAATATAACTGTTTTATAAATTCTAACTTTCAGATTTTTGGACAGCAGACTGGATGATAAGAGCTTCTCAACCGAATAATAACACGCATTTCCCATATTTATTCTGCGTTTAATTTCCTCCCGAGTGTCATTTATATTTGTTACTGTTGCTCCAAGATATTTGAATTTTTCCACCTCTTCGAAGGATAAATCTCCAATTTTTATATTTCCATTTCGTATAATATTCTGGTCACGAGACATAATCATATACTTTGTCTTTTCGGGATTTACTTCCAAACCGATCGCTCTACTTGCTTCAAGTAAAATTTCCGTGTTTTCCCTAATCGTTTGTGTATTTTCTCCTAACATATTCACGTCATCCGCATAGACAAGAAGCTGATGTAACCCGTTCAATTCCAAACTCTGCCTGTTATCCTGAACTTTCCTAATGGCATATTCTAGAGCGAAGTTAAAAAGTAAAGGTGATAGTGCATCTCCCTGCTTTAGCCCGCAGTGAATTGGAAAAGCATCAGATAGAAACTGACCTATACGGACTCTGCTGTATGTTTCACTGAGACACATTTTAATTAATCGAACTAGTTTCTTGGGAATACCAAATTCAATAAGAATATCATATAATACTTCCCTCTTGACCGAGTCATAAGCCTTTTTGAAATCTATGAATAACTGATGTACTGTACCCTTATACTCCCATTTTTTCTCCATTATCTGTCGAATACAAAAAATCTGATCAATAGTCGATCTTTTACGCCGAAAACCGCACTGATGATCTCCATTAATTTCATCTACGTACGGAGTTAATCTTCTCAAAAGAATATTGGACAAAATTTTGTACGACGTCAACAAAAGTGATATTCCTCGAAAGTTACCACAGTTGGTTTTGTCCCCCTTCTTAAAAGTAGGTACAATTATGGACTCCTTCCATTGTTCTGGTACAATTTCCTTTTCCCAAATAGCAAGATTACAATTCTTAAATTACAGTCTTTAGTCGCTACAAAACTATTTTGATTTACGACAGAGTTGAACTCACCTCGACTAGAAGTTCCGAGACGATCTCGATAGGAACATGGGTTACGCATTCATCTTGAAGCGGAGTGGAAGTGGCGAAGTCCACGAGACTCTGCAACACACAACACACAGATTTAGTCAAAACGCGCTTTCAATGTAATACAGCTGGAAACAACATTTTTACAACTGTCTTCTTCTTTCTTCTAACTTTTTACTGCATAGTTTGATGCTTAGTTTATTTTCACCATCTTTATTCCAAATGAGTTTTTCCCAATGCAATTTATAATCCCTTTTTTGTGGGGGGATTCTACAAGAAGTCTAACTTTAAAAATCAACAAAATAAACCAGTATAAAAATAAAATCTTGAAACAATTATACTTTACGACTGATTTATATCGCATTAGTACAAGCTATATTACAATACGGCATTATAGGATGGGGTAGTGTTTATAGTACCTCCCTCATGCCAATAACTCTGCTACAGAAGAAAATAATAAAAATATGTCTTCATAAACCTCTCGACTATCCTTCAGAATTGTATTCAGGATTTAAAGTATTTGACTTCCATCAAAATTTTAACAATGTCGATAGGCTACATAAAAACTGAAATATATTTAATTTATATTCACATAAATATAAAACCAAAAGATCAGCCAACATATGCTTGACAGTTCCTAAATGTACTACAGCTGATCCAAAGCTTTATAACAAGATAATAGCTAAATTCCCAAACATACATCCAGTCTGCTGTCAAAAAATCTGAAAGTTAGAATTTATAAACCAGTTATATTACCGGTTGTTCTTTATGGTTGTGAAACTTGGACTCTCACTTTGAGAGAGGAACCTGGGTTAAGGGTGTTTGAGAATAAGGTGCTTAGGAAAATATTTGGGGCTAAGAGGGATGAAGTTACAGGAGAATGGAGAAAGTTACACAACACAGAACTGCACGCATTGTATTCTTCACCTGACATAATTAGGAACATTAAATCCAGACGTTTGAGATGGGCAGGGCATGTAGCACGTATGGGCGAATCCAGAAATGCATATAGAATGTTAGTTGGGAGACCGGCGGGAAAAAGACCTTTAGGGAGGCCGAGACGTAGATGGGAAGATAATATTAAAATGGATTTGAGGGAGCTGGGATATGATCATAGAGAATGGATTAATCTTGCTCAGGATAGGGACCAATGGCGGGCTTATGTGAGGGCGGCAATGAACCTCCGGGTTCCTTAAAAGCCAGTAAGTAAGTGATGATGATGATGATGATGATAATAATAATAATAATAATAATAATAATAATAATAATAATGTTGTCCTCCATCTAGAAATTAGAGAAAGATCGACAGTCGGAATGTTTCAGACGGTCTCCATGGTAACTGTTCAAACAGACTACTCAGAAATGACCGGAAAAAGACAGGTTACCATGGAAACAACACACCGTGACCACGTGGTAGCCAGCTGATCAGAGTTGTAGCGCGTGGTGTGGATATAGCAGGCGTGTGTGTTCTATCGTGGTTGTTTCAATGTTGTTTTACCTTTTTTCACAAATATTGTTGTTTTAGTTTGGCCTACAATGTTTTAATGTAATCTGTAGCGCACATATTTAATATGCTTTGTCCTTTCCACAAAACCGGATGTGTGGAGGTTGGCACAAAAGGATCTGAATTTGGAATTGAAATATAAGCATGCAATATTTAGGTATATGGAAATAAAGGGTGTTGCATAAGCACCTCACGATTTAAAAGATGATTTTAAAACTCAAATACACGGCTTATTGACGCAGAAAGTACAGCATTTTATGCAGTTTATTTTAATTTCTAAATTACTCTTTGAAAATTATACCCCGATTTTGTAAACACTGTTCCAGCAAATTGTGAGATGCTTATGCTCCACTCAGTATATTTATCAATAAACTATTCGTAACAATACCTTTGTAGGCTTCCTTCACATGCAAATGCATTATTCTGTTATGCATTTATGCAGATTAAGATTTTAGTGTTGCATCAGTGATTATTATTATTATTATTATTATTATTATTATTATTATTATTATTATTATATTGCTGTTATTTTATTATTATTATTATTATTATTATATTACTAATATTATTATTATTTTATTATTATTATTAGTCTATTATTATTTTATTACTATTATTATTATATTATTATTATTATTATTATTATTATCATTATTATTATTTTAATTTGGTTATTTTACGACGCTGTATCAACATCTCAGGTTATTTAGCGTCTGAATGAAATGAAGGTGATAATGCCGGTGAAATGAGTCCGGGGTCCAGCACCGAAAGTTACCCAGCTCATATTGGGTTGAGGGAAAACCCCGGAAAAAACCTCAACCAGGTAACTTGCCCCAACCGGGATTCGAACCCGGGCCACCTTGTTTCGCGGCCAGACGCGCTGACCGTTACTCCACAGGTGTGGACTATTATTATTATTATTATTATTATTATTATTATTATTATTATTATAGAGAGTGATGGCGGATTAATAACTGGAATACATCTAATCCGCCATCACGTGAACAAAGATTGATGAAATAAATAAATAAATAAGTAAATAAATAAATATATAGATATGACTAATGCGAGGAAACAGAGGAACCCTGAGGAAAAACCTCAACTGTGGTCTTGTCCGCCATAAGTGTCATTACTATGGATTTTTCAATGAAAAATGCCGGGCTTAACTGGAACTTGAACTCGGACCGCTAGCTTAATAGGCTGAAGGTCTCATACCTAAGCCACCGCAGAGGACCAGCGATAATGAAAATTATAGTGAAATTTACGAGATTTGCTTCATATTTGGAGAAAGCTCTGAAAATGAAGAGTTTATTTCTAACTTTTGTAATTTGCACCTATAGTCGCGAAGCTGTTATTCCCGGCGTGACTCCTCCTCTTTGTTTACGTTTTAGGAACTGAAGGCTCTATAAAGTCTAGTTTGGTAGTATCGTTCGTCATTTTGTTCTTTCGTTGCCTAGCTACCATACGAGGAATCTATTTGCCACACCGATAAACATTATCATGTCGTAGCTCCTATGATAATAAATGAAACGCACTGTAATTCAGCAAATAATTGAGCGGCAAATAACGTCTTCGTGTGCTTTCTGTGAACGCCAACGAAAGGGCCAAAATGGCGGGCGATTATATTAAGTATTTATCGAGCCTTAGGAAATGCATAACGTCTTCATCAGTGAATCACAAGACGTACACGTTTAAATGTAGCCGACTTGCAACGTGATTGGCTGCCGGAAAAAGAGCGACGGGACTATAGAATAGAAACTGCAGTAGAGATCAGACGAAATCAAATTAATTGTCCAAAGGAGCTATTCCATCTCAAATCAACCAAAATATAGAGAAAATTGACCTTACAATTTCTAAATACAATAAAACTTTTTTTTATACGTAGAGAACTGTGATACAATGCTTTGTGCAAAGTTTGAGGCATCAGAACTTCATAGTGATTAAATTAAAAATATTTAAATGTATCGTATTTTCATAAAATTTGCAACTTTAAACTGTTGTAGCTCCGAAACCCTTTCACTCAATGATCAAAATCATGGTTTATTTTGATGCTGAGAAATTAAAGTTTATATTGACATATAAATAGATTTTCTTACTTTTTATGGAAATGGAGAAATTTAGATTTTTCCTCATTAAGACGCCTTTGCCAAGGAAAAAAATATTTTAAAAATATATAGTTAGATTCCGTATTGAAAGTACAAATAAACACATTTTTTACTGGAGGTACGTTGATAAGAAAGTATTGAAAATATCAAATAAAGAAAATAAATAGTAAGCGCTTGAACTAACCAGCTGACTGTGAGGCGGGAGCTAGCCGAGACAAGCAAGGCCAGGAGACAAACACGTCATGTGTCGTCTAGCAGTCATGGCTGTGCTAGCTTTATCACAGGTTTTCATAAACACAGGAGTAAAATGACGCCCAACGGTCGCTTATCTTCAGCTCTCGGCCAATGCGTGCGGTAACGCGCCGTTCAAGTCTAGGCGTTGTGAAAATAATCTATTTAATACCCTCGAAACTTATTGCCGTACCACTAAGCAAACAATGCCGAATCTCTCTTAATAATGCAAGGTTTTTTCTCAATATTTTTTTTTTTACATTTTTACAAATGGACAAAAAGCCTAATAGTACAGTAATATGCATTACAAGAGCGATATGTTGATGTTTTCATGTTCGAGGAAAAGATTGAAAAAGCGAAACGTAGTTGAGCTTTTTTAATTTCCGAGAACATGAAAACAAACATACCGCTCGTGTATCGTACATTATTTTGTGCGAAGATCGTTTATTACATACCTGAAAGACGAATTTCTAATTAGTTGCAATGAATCATGTTGGTTTCTGTTTAATGACGGCAACTTTGGAAAACCAAAATATCTTTCTTCAACATTGTTGCTATAAAATGTTTTCTGTGTTTACTATACTCCAGCAGGCCGTGATATACGTCTGTCTTTTTTTCCCCCCAGTCTATAAATGCGAACTTAAAACAAACGGTAAGGTTATGTAATGATTTATTTTTCATTTTAATATTTTAACAATATTATTTATATAACATATTGCAGTAATAACATCGGCATCTGGAATCTTGTTGATTTTTTCACGGCTTCCTTAATGTTACTTGCATTACAAATGCAGTAACTTTTGTGGTGTTGTAGAGTTTACTTAATTTTTGCAAATATTTAAAAACAATAATTAACAGTGCAATTTAGGTGAAATTGCAGTGGTAAGTTTCCAATTTATAATTATTACTATGTTAAACGTCTCTAAAAATAATATGTTAAAAGCCTAAAGCAGTAAAATGAATGTCGCGCTTAAGCGGTAAGAAGAGGGAAATTGTTATGTGTGTTACGTTGGGAATACTGAATGTGGTATTTCACACTTACCGCGTATTGGTTCTGTGCGGAAAACAAGCAAATACGCACGATCTCGCACAAAAGTAATTAAAATCAGATTATCTCTCTCTCTGTATACAATAAAAATAAGGATTACTTCTTAACATAACCTACCAAATGTCAGCTTCAAAATGAGCTCCTGTTCAATGTTCTGCAGTAAATGGTTCCAGAGTTCTGAGCGCTGAAGGAGGCTTGTTTTTATAAAATACGCTAAATTTGTCGCTCAACAATACGAAAACCGTTTGACTTTCGATAGTATATTTTTGAAAATGCACTCTCCTCAGCACCTTGTATAAATACGGAAAAAATTAGAGTATTAAAAAAATCCGAGGTTTTTTACTGATCGATTTCATATGGAATAGTCCAAAGAGACTTGCAACAGGATTTAAAATGAACTGTTGGCATGCATGCTAAATGTACGAGAGCACAAACAAGATTTCGTTCACGACTAGCGGCTGAAATTAAGCTGAAAACTGTGCCACGAGTACGGGGATCTGAAATTTGTCCAGTTCTGAGAGTACGCACAGAGCCAGGGCTTTGGAGCGTCACACAGAGTTGCTGTGATTAACGTATTGGATACTATTACTGTTGGCGTCGTGAACAAAGCGTGTATTTCATACCCAAAGCTTTGAATAATTCATTATGCAAATCTGAAGCGTTACATGGAGTTCTGGACGATCTATCGCCTTTAAAACAAGAGTGATATCGAGAATTCTGTTTCAGAGAGAGAGAAAAGGTTGGCAAGACATGTGGCGGTAAAGAGAGAAGATACACGTGACCGTAGCTCCACTATTCGGAGGATGGTGGAAACTGTCAAGAAATCGATGTGTTTCGCCACATGCCACAATGCTGTTATGCGGTGTACGCACATATACGTACATGTACATCGAGTTTGCTGGTTGAATCAACTTCAATCTCACCACATTCCATTTGCACGCAGACATGCTAATACCAGAGTGCAGACGAATCACAGACGTTCAACGAGGTGAATTCCTGGCTAACACGTATTGAAGGTTTGGAAGACTGTCAGTAGAACAAAAAGAACACTGCATTGGAATGCAATATCAGAAATGGGTTAAATACAACAAATCATGCGGCAAAGTAACACTAACATAGGAAATGGAACATTGGCCACAACTATTACCGCCACAACCAGTTCTATTATTACCATCACAATTAGTTTTATTATTACCGCCACAACTAGTTTTACTATTACCATCACAATTAGTTTTACTATTACCACCACAACCAGTTTTACTATTACCATCACAACTAGTTTTACTATTACCACCACAACCAGTTTTACTATTACCATCACAACCAGTTTTACTATTACCTCCACAACCAGTTTTATTATTACCGCCACAAATAGTTTTATTATTACCGCCACAACTAGTTTTATTATTACCGCCACAACTAGTTTTATTATTACCGCCAAAACCAGTTTTACTATTACCATCACAATTAGTTTTACTATTACCACCACAACCAGTTTTACTATTACCATCACAACTAGTTTTACTATTACCACCACAACCAGTTTTACTATTACCATCACAACCAGTTTTATTATTACCATCACAACCACTTTTACTATTACCTCCACAACCAGTTTTATTATTACCGCCACAAATAGTTTTATTATTACCGCCACAACCAGTTTTATTATTACCGCCACAACTAGTTTTATTATTACCGCCACAACTAGTTTTATTATTACCGCCACAACTAGTTTTATTATTACCGCCACAACTAGTTTTATTATTACCGCCACAACTAGTTTTACTATTACCGCCACAACTAGTTTTACTATTACCGCCACAACCAGTTTTATTATTACCGCCACAACCAGTTTTATTATTACCGCCACAACTAGTTTAATATTACCGCCACAACCAGTTTTACTATTACCGCCACAACCAGTTTTACTATTACCTCCACAACCAGTTTTACAATTACCGCCACAACTAGTTTTACTATTACCTCCACAACCAGTTTTACTATTACCTCCACAACCAGTTTTACTATTACCGCCACAACCAGTTTTACTATTACCTCCACAACCAGTTTTACAATTACCGCCACAACTAGTTTTACTATTACCTCCACAACCAGTTTTACTATTACCCCCACAACCAGTTCTATTATTACCGCCACAACCAGTTTTACTATTACCGCCACAACCAGTTCTATTATTACCGCCACAACCAGGTTTATTATTACCGCCACAACCAGTTTTACTATTACCTCCACAACCAGTTTTACAATTACCGCCACAACTAGTTTTATTATTACCGCCACAACTAGTTTTACTATTACCGCCACAACTAGTTTTACTATTACCGCCACAACTAGTTTTATTATTACCGCCACAACTAGTTTTATTATTACCGCCACAACTAGTTTTATTATTACCGCCACAACTAGTTTTACTATTACCGCCACAACTAGTTTTACTATTACCGCCACAACTAGTTTTATTATTACCGCCACAACTAGTTTTATTATTACCGCCACAACTAGTTTTATTATTACCGCCACAACTAGTTTTATTATTACCGCCACAACTAGTTTTATTATTACCGCCACAACTAGTTTTATTATTACCGCCACAACTAGTTTTATTATTACCGCCACAACTAGTTTTATTATTACCGCCACAACTAGTTTTACTATTACCGCCACAACCAGTTTTACTATTACCGCCACAACTAGTTTTACTATTACCGCCACAACTAGTTTTACTATTACCGCCACAACTAGTTTTACTATTACCTCCACAACCAGTTTTATTATTACCGCCACAACCAGTTTTATTATTACCGCCACAACCAGTTTTATTATTACCGCCACAACCAGTTTTATTATTACCGCCACAACTAGTTTAATATTACCGCCACAACCAGTTTTACTATTACCGCCACAACCAGTTTTACTATTACCTCCACAACCAGTTTTACAATTACCGCCACAACTAGTTTTACTATTACCGCCACAACCAGTTTTACTATTACCGCCACAACTAGTTTTACTATTACCGCCACAACCAGTTTTACTATTACCGCCACAACTAGTTTTACTATTACCTCCACAACCAGTTTTACTATTACCTCCACAACTAGTTTTACTATTACCTCCACAACCAGTTTTACTATTACCTCCACAACCAGTTTTACAATTACCGCCACAACTAGTTTTACTATTACCTCCACAACTAGTTTTACTATTACCCCCACAACCAGTTCTATTATTACCGCCACAACCAGTTTTACTATTACCGCCACAACCAGTTCTATTATTACCGCCACAACTAGTTTTACTATTACCTCCACAACCAGTTTTACAATTACCGCCACAACTAGTTTTACTATTACCTGCACAACTAGTTTTACTATTACCCCCACAACCAGTTTTACTATTACCGCCACAACTAGATTTACTATTACCTCCACAACCAGTTTTACAATTACCGCCACAACTAGTTTTACTATTACCTCCACAACCAGTTTTACTATTACCTCCACAACTAGTTTTACTATTACCGCCACAACCAGTTTTACAATTACCGCCACAACTAGTTTTACTATTACCTCCACAACCAGTTTTACTATTACCGCCACAAGTAGTTTTACTATTACCTCCACAACCAGTTTTACTATTACCTCCACAACTAGTTTTACTATTACCTCCACAACTAGTTTTACTATTACCCCCACAACCAGTTCTATTATTACCGCCACAACCAGTTTTACTATTACCGCCACAACCAGTTCTATTATTACCGCCACAACCAGTTTTATTATTACCGCCACAACCAGTTTTACTATTACCTCACAACCAGTTTTACAATTACCGTCACAACTAGTTTTACTATTACCTCCACAACTAGTTTTACTATTACCCCCACAACCAGTTTTACTATTACCGCCACAACTAGTTTTACTATTACCTCCACAACCAGTTTTACAATTACCGCCACAACTAGTTTTACTATTACCTCCACAACTAGTTTTACTATTACCCCCACAACCAGTTCTATTATTACCGCCACAACCAGTTTTACTATTACCGCCACAACCAGTTCTATTATTACCGCCACAACCAGTTTTATTATTACCGCCACAACCAGTTTTACTATTACCTCCACAACCAGTTTTACAATTACCGCCACAACTAGTTTTACTATTACCTCCACAACTAGTTTTACTATTACCCCCACAACCAGTTCTATTATTACCGCCACAACCAGTTCTATTATTACCGCCACAACCAGTTTTATTATTACCGCCACAACCAGTTTTACTATTACCTCCACAACCAGCTTTACAATTACCGCCACAACTAGTTTTACTATTACCTCCACAACTAGTCTTACTATTACCGCCACAACCAGTTCTATTATTACCGCCACAACCAGTTTTATTATTACCGCCACAACCAGTTTTACTATTACCTCCACAACCAGTTTTACAATTACCGCCACAACTAGTTTTACTATTACCGCCACAACCAGTTTTACTATTACCGCCACAACTAGTTTTACTATTACCGCCACAACCAGTTTTACTATTACCGCCACAACCAGTTTTACTATTACCGCCACAACTAGTTTTACTATTACCTCCACAACCAGTTTTACAATTACCGCCACAACTAGTTTTACTATTACCGCCACAACCAGTTTTACTATTACCTCCACAACCAGTTTTACTATTACCGCCACAACTAGTTTTACTATTACCGCCACTACCAGTTTTACTATTACCGCCACAACCAGTTTTACTATTACCGCCACAACTAGTTTTACTATTACCTCCACAACCAGTTTTACTATTACCTCCACAACTAGTTTTACTATTACCTCCACAACCAGTTTTACTATTACCGCCACAACTAGTTTTATTATTAGCGCCACAACTAGTTTTATTATTAGCGCCACAATCAGCTCTCCTACTACCACCACAACTAGTACTCCTACTATCATCACTACCGCCACAACTACTACCATTAACACCACCACTACTAGAACTACTGCCAGAAAATCTGACAATATCTGTAGTGAATGTTACATGAGGTTTAATTAATAGTAATAACTTCACGCAATATGCATCACCAGCCTGTGTGTGTTGCTACTTTTCAAAGTATTGTGTTGGTTCAAAAGCTCACAATATTGACGTTTGAATGGACGAAAAGGCTCAGTCTTAAGGGATTTAATTATCATCATTGTCACAGTCATATCTCTTTGCCGCCACCAACATAGTACCAACTAAATTTATTCATCATACCCAGAGCTGTCATTATTATCTATTTACTATACCGATGAACAGTTCAGTTCTGTTGCTAGTAAAGCTGCATTTATACTGTTACCTTACTTGCTCTTCTAAATGGCTTTGGAAATAAAAACAGTTGACAAGCAGATGGCAGAGAAGATACAGAAGGCTGCACATGTCCAACAGAAAGAAAGTACAGCGTAGCTTTCAAAAACAATTTCTTTTGTTCGGACTTTTATTTTATTTTTAAGCCAAGACCTCCATCCTGTTTATATCACGCTGTCTGTTTTATATTTCTTATTCTCTGTTTGAATTATGTGATCATTTATAAAGCATGTCACAACGATTTAAGCATTTCAGTGTACCGTAGAAGTGGTAAAGTCAATCAGTGGGTGTAAAATCGATCATTTGCGATTTTTATTGAAAATTATAGGCCTATATTTACTCAGTTACATGTTAAGATTTTGTTATGCTCACTTCACTGCCTTACATTGTAAATGTAAGTGAGAGGGACAACAAAAAGCCTGCGAATGCCAACAATGAGAACACTGTGTAATTACCATTGAAGTGAAAATTGTTATTTTCAACTTTTTCTCTTAAACGAAAACAAAGTCTTACAAACTCTAAATTATAGTCAGCAGTGAAAGGAGACAGGAAGTATAGGTAAGTACTTTTCGTTGAGATTATATCCTGAAATAATAGTTTTGCAGTTCGTAATTGTTAGTATTGAAACTTATTATTTTAAGAAAACTTGTACCTTTGTAGGGTTAAGTCGATCATGCCATCGACCTACTCGAAACAGATAGGACCAGCAGGAAGAATAAATTGTTCACCGAAATACATCCAACTAACACTTATAAACAGAAAAGTGTCATAGTATAGCTTATATTGATGGGATAGTGGGGAAAGAGGAAGACGAAATTATGGTGAATTTCTTGCGTAAGAGAAGCACTGCCAAAGGAACATATTTTGTACACCCCTCTGTACCTGACTATGGGAACAACGTAGTTTCTAAAGTCACATGAGGAGGGGAAGATTTCAAATAACATCTGATATAAACCTAAGCAATGTTGAATTGCATTTTAGATTATAATTGAAGTGTGATATTTCAATGTAAATTCTGAATTCTTAAATCTTTGTTTGTCGGTATGTGAAGTATTAAAATGTGTTTTTATGTTTTATAAGTTGGCAATCATAGTCACGATTGTACAGTGGAGACCTATAGGCCTAATTGTATCGAATAGTACGATCACAGTAACAAAAGATACACTATATAATGCTATAGGCATATATTGAAGATTATTATTGTTATTTACATCCCTTATAACAAATAAAATATATGTAATACACTTAATTTGTTTTTTAAAAACATAAACAGTGATCGACTTTACTCCGCAATATTTTAAAATAGATCTTAAACTAAAAATTCAATGGCGATCGACTTTACCCTATTTAAGCAGGTAACTTCGATCACAAGTCAAATAAAAAAAAAACAGTTTTTTTTTAGAGAGAAGAATCCAAAAAGGATAGCTGCCCTTGAAAAAGGGATACCGAGCGGTAACAGCACCTAAATTAATTGTAGATCAACAATATTCTATTTTAAATTTAAATTTTATTTTATTTTAATTTAATTTATTTTTGGGGGCAGCTATCCTCGACATGAATAATTTATTTTTCACATATAGAGCTGTACAGATGGTTATTTACAATTAACAAGGAATGTCTTAAAACATTAATGGCTATATCTTGAAGTTCCAAAAGATCGATATGGAAACGATGAAAGAAATTGATACAAAATCTGGATATGGTGCCCCTTGCACCAAAGAGCAAGCCAATTACTTCCCAGCGACAAACGGGTATGAGGTATTTCTCAATTCTTGTGACGTGCCTTCATAGGTGAAGGATATGACGACAAAATGCTATTTTCTGAGGAACATCGCTCCATTGCATAACCTCAGTATCATTAAAAAAAACTGCAAAATGTTGATCGACTTTACCCTCTTCTACGGTACTCATCCGTCAATAAACGCCGAATTAATTCCATAGGTCTGAAGGTTTTATAAACGTTTTCGTATTTCTGAAGGTAGTTAGAGAAAGATGTAAGCGGTGGTCTTACAGCTAGAGAATTCAAATATTGATTTGTAGCGACGAAAAGTGGATTACTCCCTTAAAGAGCGTGAGAAGGAAAAAGAGGTCATGGTCTGAGGTGTGTTTGGAGCACCGTGGCGTCTGGATGCTATGGGCGTAGTCCGATAACATTACACGTAAGCCAGTTCAATTAATACGGGTTAAGAAAACAAAGACACGCCCCTCCGCCGTTTAGTTTATCGCTATGTCCTTCCGTGTTCAGAAAATATTATATTACAGCTCATACTGCAAAAGCGCGTGCTGTTTCAGACTCCCCCTTTACAACAAATGGAGAAATGTTCGTATTTCTGAGCCACCATATCAAAGTTACTATACTCGAATATGCAAGTTCTAATCAAGACTGGAGAGTGTTAGCGCCTATGATGGAGTAGCATCACACGTTATTCGAGGGCAACAAACATTTTTTTACTAAAGATTTGATTCATCTGTTATACAGGGTGATTCAGACTACCCGTAACAGTCATTTGTGCGAGATCGTGCGTATTTGCTTGGTTTCCGCACAAAACCAATCCGCGGAAAGTCTAAAATTCCACATTCAATATTCCCAACCTAACACACATAACAATTTCCCTCTTCTTACAGCTTAAGTGACATATTGATTTTACTGCTTTAGGCTTTAACATATTATTTTTAGAGACGTTCAATATAGTAATAATTATAAATTGGAAACTGTTGTTGTTGTTATCTAATGCCGGGCTTTGGCAACGAAGCCATTAGCGTTCTTGCTCTCCAATATTTCTCTGTGGTGGATCCATCAGGTAGAACTTCACAGGTTATGAGATGATCTTCAGCCATTTATTCTTCTTTGTTGCATAGAGGGCAATTTGGATTTGTGTAAATTCCTATTTTATTCAAGTGTTTGGCCAAATAATCGTGTTCTGTAAGCAGTCTGAATTTTGCTACTGCAGATTTACGTGGGATTTCTGGAAACTTACCACTGCAATTTCACCTAAATTGCAATGTTAATTATTGTTTTTAAATATTTGCAAAAATTAAGTAAACTCTACAACTCCACTAAAGTTACTGCATTCGTGATGCAAGTAACATTAAGGAAGCCGTGAAAAAATCAACGAGATTCCAGATGCCGATGTTATTACTGCAACATGTTATATAAATAATATTGTTAAAATATTAAAATGAAAAATAAATCATTACATAACCTCACCGTTTGTTTTAAGTTCGCATTTAGAGACTGGGGGAAAAAAAAAAGACAGACGTATATCACGGCCTGCTGGAGTATAGTAAACACAGAAAACATTTTAAAGCAACAATGTTGAAGATAAATATTTTTGTTTTGCAAATTTGCCGTCATTGAACAGAAACCAAGATGGAGATTTCATTGCAACTAATTAGAAATTCCTCTTTCAGGTATGTAATAAACGATCTTCGCACAAAATAATGTACGATACAAGAGTGGTATGTTTTCTTTCAATTCTCAGAAATTAAAAAAGCTCAACTACGTTTCGCTTTTTCAAACTTTTCCTCGAATATGAAAACTTCAACATACCGCTCTTGTAACGCATATTACTATTCAGAAACTAGTGCATTAAAATTTTCGAGACGAAATTATTTATTACTAAACCACATGTGAACTTTCACTTGAGCTTGATTTCATCAATCAGCCTTAACAGGAAGCAGGGTCAGTGGCGTATCACTTTAAAATTTCTAATGAGAGTCGTGGTTAAATAAGGTACCATTTGGTAGGGCTCTTCAAAACAAACAACTTTCATAGGAAACGTTTTTATCAATTCCTACTCTTTCAATGAGAAAACGTACGAAAATATAACGCCATCAATATTGAGAAATGTTACAATACGAAAATGGAAACAAGACAATTAATGTTGACAGATGTTACTGAAAGATTGGACAATGCCATTAATTTTACAAATGTTCAAACTGTCTGCCGTTCTGAGCAGCACACACCCGTACTCTTCTTCTAACACTGTCAGTGACTCCTAACACTTCGGCGTGGTCAAGTGACTGGAAGGTCTCTCGGATTCGCTGTTTCATGTCATCTCTTCCTGTGAAACGATCTTGATAGACGATGTTTTTTAACCGTCTCCAAAGATAGAAATCCAAACATTTAAGTCAGTAAAAATTTTCATATGTAGACACTAGGCGCTAAAATACGTAAAATAAAAAAGGGTGGCTAAGGTTAACCGCGGATGAGGGGAGATTACTTTAATAATTGTTGTATAAGAGGCTGAAGAATTTAAGAATGTCCCTGAGCCAAATAACGCCATGTATACCTTTAACGCCACCCTATTAATTTTTGTTAACGACACAAGTTTTAGGAAGTGCACTACTGTAGCCTGCATTCGCTTGCAATCTAGTTATGAAATGAGTTACTAGCTGTCCGCTGAATTTACGAGTGACATGATATTCCATCATTTTCCTGTTGATAGTGAATGCCTGTTCTTATATCAAGGTAAGAGGCAATATTTTATTTTGTGTGTTGAGCAAATAATAACTATATTAAACTATACATTTTCGTGATCTTTAAACATTCTTCTATGTATAGAAAGTATTTACTATCTATAAAATTTGAATATGTTAGAGAAACAGGCATGTCATGTTATCAAGTACTCATTAGCGCTGGTGATATTTGATGGAGCATCATCTCATCTGGACGCAAACATTACAAGTGCCACTGATAATTACGGAATCACGCTGTATTGCCTTTCCAGTAATACAACACATGACCTGCAACCCATGGATAAAGTGCAAGCACTAGTTGGATGTGTTTTGTATGTGAAGAAGATAGCGTTGAGAACATGTCATTATGTTTAAATTGTGCGAGGTATTTCATGATAAGTGTGAAAACATCAGGAAAATCACTAAGCTTTCAACTTACAAATGTTCAGAAAGTGCAGTGATGGTATTGGTTCAATTGCTTATCGAACTCTTAATTTTTTTATTTTACATAACTTAATTTTTTGTTTTACTTAATTGGAAAACATTCATATTAAACTAAGCTAAATTCTTTTGTGTTTAATAACTTTCTACTGTGTCACATTGGCCCTTTTTTTAAGTAAGGAGTCACTGGAAATAGTAATATACGTTGCAAGAGCGGTATGTTGACGTTTTCATGGTCGAGGAAAAGATTGAAAAAGCGATACGTAGTTGAGCTTTTTTGATTTCCGAGAACATGAAAACAAACATACCGCTCGTGTATCGTACATTATTTTGTGCGAAGATCGTTTATTACATACCTGAAAGACGAATTTCTAATTAGTTGCAATGAAATTTCCATGTTGGTTTCTGTTTAATGACGGCAACTTCGGAAAACCAAAATATCTTTCTTCAACATTGCTGCTATAAAATGTTTTCTGTGTTTACTATACTTCAGCAGGCCGTGATATACGTCTGTCTTCCCCCCCCCCCAGTCTACAAATGCGAACTTAAAACAAACGGTAAGGTTATGTAATGATTTATTTTTCATTTTAATATTTAAACAATATTATTTATATAACATATTGCAGTAATAACATCGGCATCTGGAATCTTGTTGATTTTTTTCACGGCTTCCTTAATGTTACTTGTATCAGGAATGCAATAAGTTTCGTGGAGTAGTAGACTTTATTTAATATTTGCAAATATTTAAAAACAATAATTAACATTGCAATTTAGGTGAAATTGCAGTGGTAAGTTTCCAATTTATAATTATTACTATGTTAAACGTCCCTAAAAATAATATGTTAAAAGCCTAAAGCAGTAAAATGAATGTCGCGCTTAAGCGGTAAGAAGAGGGAAATTGTTATGTGTGTTACGTTGGGAATACTGAATGTGGTATTTCACACTTACCGCGTATTGGTTCTGTGCGGAAAACAAGCAAATACGCACGATCTCGCACAAACATATTTTCCTAATCCATCTGGTGTTTCAGTTTCAGATCAAGAATCTTTCATTAGTATTGAGTGATTTTGTATATTTTATTAACAGAAACTCAAATTTAGTTGCTTAGTTCAATTTGTATTGCTTAGGAAAAATAATTCATTAATAGGTGGCGTTAATTGGACAACCTGTTCCTAATAACGCCAGTTTACAAAGTTTTCCTATTTGAGTTCTAATTCTTGTTCGGTATATAATATATCCATTTTCATTATGCTATTTTGTAAAGATAAGATTACAGTTTCTATTTCATAATTTTCGTGCTTGTACATAACTTATTTCCAGAGCAAAAGTGACTGAAGTGTTAAGGGGAGAGGACGGTATTTCTTAAAACTTTTTTCCTATTTGGTGTAAAATATTAATTTTTTATATGTAGAGAGCTCATAGCTGTGGCAACTCAACCAAATAAAAATATTTTGAAAAAGAAATTATTTGGGGACCCAAATTTGAAAAAAAATATACCCAATATAGGATTGTGCTAAAACCGATATATCTAAACCGTTTTTAAAGATAGACTCAAACAATTTTTTGCAATGTATTTGCAAAAGAATTTTCTACAAACAGGCTGTAACAGAATTTTGATATTAGTCCCTACGTTTGTAAAATAAACAATTAAAATTTAATAACAATTTTCTGATTTCCTTTCTTGCAAACAAACGGACGTATTTTTTTAATGAAATCAATTAACAAAATTCTGTTACAGAGAAAAGTTTCCTAATAGTCTAAAGAATGTATGTTCTATATTTCATGCATGTATCTTTAATAGTTCAGAAATTATATCCATTTTTGTCTGGCAATGTAGCAAAAAAAATGAAGTTACTGGAAACCGATAAAAGCGGGCGTGTGATTTAAAATCCATAACGCAGAAAGTTTAAAAATGACGCCTCAACATTCGATAAGGGCACAAATACCCACAAAATGTTATGCATTGTATTCGACACATATGAAAGGGTATTTTACAGACATTTTTTTAAATTTAATTTACCTGAAACAACAATAAAAATGGGCGAGTGATTTAAAAATCCATAACGCAGGAAGTTTAAAAATGGCGACTCAACATCCGATAAGGGCACAAATATCCACAAAATGTTATGCTATGCATTCCACACATATCACAGAGTATTTTAAAGAATTTTTTTGTTTTTTGAAAATTTACTAATTTTTCACCAAAAAATATCATCCTCTCCCCTTAAGGTGGAGTTATTTGGTACGTGTACCTTATGCCTTTGGTAACATTACGAGGAAAAATATCTTTAGCAAACAAACACTCTGAATCAATTAAATCTTGAGGGAATTATTAAATTTCCTGACATTTACAATTTTATTTACCTTCATCCAGAAATCCAATGCTAATTGTTCAAGTAATCTACCGTATGTCACATGTACGGCCACGGATTGCTTGTTCATGAAATGTCACGTGGAAATGCCGCTAGACAATGGGACAGATTAATACCCGCATCAAAATAGATGCAATGGAGTTCGACTGCTAACTGATCTCAGCTACTCAACGTTGATTCAGCTGATTAACGCTGCTGAATTGTTAACGAAATATTGCGTGTCTAATTCACGCAGCAGTATCACACGGATGGTCGACAAGACAACAATCAATTTAAATCACATTTGGCAGGAACATTTAACGTTACAGAGTTGCGTGTTGCGTATCGATTCTATCATCTTTATTCAGTTAATTTAATAATGTTGAATTGTGAACGAAGTATTGACAGACCAATTCAAGCAACGGCAACGTTGATTGGCAAGAATAAAAACAATTTTGTGCGAGATCGTGCGTATTTGCTTGTTTTCCGCACAAAACCAATACGCGGTAAGTGTGAAATACCACATTCAGTATTCCCAACGTAACACACATAACAATTTCCCTCTTCTTACCGCTTAAGAGACATATTGATTTTACTGCTTTAGGCTTTTAACATATTATTTTCAGAGACGTTTAACATAGTAATAATTATAAATTGGAAACTTACCACTGCAATTTCACCTAAATTGCAATGTTAATTATTGTTTTTAAATATTTGCAAACATTAAGTAAACTCTACTACTCCACTAAAGTTATTGCATTCGTGATGCAAGTAACATTAAGGAAGCCGTGAGAAAATCAACAAGATTCCAGATGCCGATGTTATTACTGCAATATGTTATATAAATAATTTTCTTAAAGTATTAGAATGAAAAATAAATCATTACATAACCTTACCGTTTGTTTTAAGTTTGCATTTATAGACTGGGGAAAAAAAAGACAGACGTATAATCACGGCCTGCTGGAGTATAGTAAACACAGAAAACATTTTAAAGCAACAATGTTGAAGATAGATATTTTTGTTTTGTTAATTTGCCGTCATTGAACAGAAACCAAGATGGAGATTTCATCGCAACTAATTAGAAATTCATCTTTAAGGTATGTAATAAACGATCTTCGCACAAAATAATGTACGATAGACGAGCGGTATGTTTGTTTTCATGTTCTCGGAAATTAAAAAAGCTCAACTACGTTTCGCTTTTTCAATCTTTTCCTCGAGCATGAAAACATCAACATACCGCTCTTGTAACGCATATTACTATAAATCTCATTTGGCAACGTTTCAGAATTGACAGGGATTAACAAGCAATTCAAATAACACTCTATGTTTTAGAGTTTCGTATCGACTTCACCATCAGGGATAAGCTTAACGAATGCTTCTTTTCATAACAGACATATCGAGGCTGCAATATTAGAGAAAAATATAACTATTTCATGACAAACATGAGTTTCAAAGCGAAAATTAGTAGCATGAGTGAAATTCGGCTGAATAAATTATTTAACTACGGATAACGTGATCCACGCTGTTTTTAAATAATTCACAATTCAAACCAAGGGAGTAACTCTTCAGGCTAAATAAATACATGTCACCTTAAAAAAAATTAAATGTTAAATGTCACCTTAATTTTAATTTACACTTTATACACAACTTTTTAATGGATCATGTTAGACCAGCTTCTATTCGCCTCTCTGTAAATGCTAGTGGCTGGGCTGTCTTAGCTCTTTTCTGAGGACATTAATTTCTGTTAGGAATTGGACGTCTACGTAATATTATACCCATACAATTGTTTAAAATAACTTAAATAAAAGGGCCTCGTTAAGTAATTAACTGTCACGTGATTTCCTCCCTTTCCACGACGCTGCGACGAAACCACTTGGACTGACAGTAGATAGCATGTCTGAGTAATTTTATCTTTTCGGATCGGGCAGAAGTGAAGATTGAATTTACAGTACGTAAGGTACTTCATAGAGTAGGTACAGAATTATTTCAACATGAGTTACTAGACGAAAAACGAAACTGGTAATTGGAATTAGGTGCAATAGTCTATAGTGCGATCATATGCACATTAGAACTGAAGCCTGTATCGAAATGAACGGCCACCATTTTCAAAAATGTGTTTAAATATCCATATTATGATTATTTTTCAATTTAACTTCATTCTCTATATTGTACGCTAATGTGCTGTAGACAGTATAATATACACTGTATAATGAATACGTACGCATGGAAAGCTCAGTTCGTGAGTAAAAACACTCATTGTTAATACTGTACTGTATTTTGATAAAACCAAATCTTAATGAAAATTATCAAACTCAAAATCGCGATATTTCCTAGTTTACGTAAATGGATGAACTACTTTTCTTCCCTCCTATACCTAGTAAAGTGATTTGTTTGTAAATTACGCCAGTATCATCGAACTTCAGTCGTGGAAGGGGGTAGCAAACGGTGTTTCCGGTTCTTGATCGTTTATCCAAAGCTATAGCCAGGTTAATATTAGAAATGTTAGTAAAAATAAAATGATGTTCCTGTATTTATGTCACTTGTAACATAGCAAAACTCGTTGAGGAAGTAAAAAAGTGGGAGTGTGTACACAGAGATCAATATAGTATTGATTTGCAATTAGTCAGGCAATTGAGAATGCCTCGTTATCTGTGACAGCCATCATCAGATTGTTACTTGGTGACCTACTACAGCACTGCTATCGATTGCCCCAGCTGTGGACGCCCGAACAGCCAATTTGAAAGGGATGACGCCCAACGTCACACCTGCACAATGTCGGCTGCAGAAAGTTACATTGAGAAATACTATTACAACTTGCGGTACTTGGAGAACTTTAACTCGATTGGCACGTGCGAACTCTAGTCGTCAGTTCCAATTCCATTAGGAACAACCATGTTTGCGCTAGGAGATGTACCCCCTGTCGCTCAAGTTGAAATGCTTCCAACAGAAGAATGGTGCTCTGTTTGACGAGATGATGCTTTCCG
The DNA here is from genome assembly GCF_040183065.1 of Periplaneta americana. Classification (NCBI taxonomy): domain Eukaryota; kingdom Metazoa; phylum Arthropoda; class Insecta; order Blattodea; family Blattidae; genus Periplaneta; species Periplaneta americana. The sequence continues at coordinate 8,230,997 of NC_091121.1, forward strand.
TTGAACTAGCTTGCACTTCAAGGGACCCAACCTGAATTAAATTGACAATGTTAAAAGTTAATCCATTGCTTATAAAACTAATTGGACTGACGATTGGACTAAATTATTGAAAGTATTAACTGCAACACTAAATTCAAGAGACTTTTTCTGAATAAGTTGGGCATATTCAATAATGGATTGAACTCGGCATATTCAGTAATGACTAAACTCGGCATATTCAATAATGGACTGAACTCGGTATATTCAATCACACTGAACTCAGCAGAATCATTAGAGCTTATCATAGGCCAGTAGCGGCCGTTGATCGAAATCCTCGGTGAGGCCAGATGCAACTAGTTTAAGTGCCTCCGATAGGAAATGTTTATTTATGATATTAATTATTATTGTCATTATATTATTAGTATTATTATTAGTCTATTATTATTATTATTATTATTATTATTATTAGTCTATTATTATTAGTCTACTATTGATGAAAAATAATGTCACTCACCAAACAAGCTGTTATGCTTTGAGTTTCAGTGATTGTTTCAGTGTGATGAAGCAACCCATATTATGTGTTGAAAATCCCCTCCTTTCTGTTTTTTTTATTTTTTCCCCTTGACAGCAACGAACAAGGCCAACAGAGAAGTTTATTTTACACCACATTACCACTTAACCATTTATGTTGCCCATACCAGGATGAAATAGAAACTCGCGTTTAATATCATCTGTAAGAAAAATTGTCAGCGATGTCGTAGGTATCTCGGCAGACTCTCTCTTCATTTAAAACTTCCTTTCTTTCAATATTATTTCTTCTCGAAAAAGGACACTCTAACAATGAATTAACTACACCAGCATTATTTGTCGCATTTTTTTCTGTTTATATTTTCCCGAAATACATAACAACATTGGCCCAGATTCACTACTGTACTACGAAGTACAATAGTACAACACCCTCGCTTAAGTCATAAACTGAGACATAAGGGGAGACAATAGTGTGGGTCTCTGCCTGCCAAAGAGCTGGAATTTGTGTTATTTATGGCCTATTTAGGAAGACAAGTCACCATTGCTATTCCCACCCCACTCTACCCTTGAGGCCGCCCATGGATGTGAGGAGTGAAACCTGACCAGGCCACGAGGCCGGACGAATTGTGCCTCGGCTACAACGTTTTAAGCGCAAGCTCAAACCCCGCGAAAATACAGAAAATTCAGAAGACAGACCCGGCACGAACGATTCTGGCCTCAGGAACAGATTTTACTGCAAAACAGGTCTATATACACCACAACCAGACCCGGCACGAGCGATTCTGGCCTCAGGAGTAAATTTTACTGCAAAACAGGTCTATATACATCACAAAGTTTTAAAATGTTTCTACAGCGATGCTTCATTCAAATAACTAATACATTATATAAAAACACAAAATTTTATTTCTGTTAAGCCAAGTGACTGAGGACCGGCCTCACTTGCCTCAGTCAATCAGCCGCCACTGTCATAGGCTCGTTTGGATTAAACTCAGAACACTAACATTGACTGTACTGAACTGATTCTTTTCGATTGAACATAATAGATTGAAATTGAAAATTCAACAAATTGCAATGTTAAATAAAATCTTTAATACATTTAACGTTTTAAAATCTTTTTACGTTAAATGAACAATTTCTGAATGGTTTTCATTTTGAGTTTATATATATTTTTTCTATATAGGCCTACTATTTGTTTCGTTAAAGAGACTAAATTCAACAGATTGAATGCACTGAGCTCAATAGGCTACAAAGAGTGGACTCAACAGATTGAAAGGAACGAACTTAACAGACTGAAGGGAAAGAACTAGGCACGTTGAAATAATTCAACTCAATATAGGCCAACTGAAAAATCTCATATGAAGATAATGAATTAATTGAACTCAACACACTGAAGGAATTCAACTCAACAAACTGAAGTAATTCAACTCAACAAACTGAAGAAATTCAACTAAACAAACTGAAGAAATTCAACTAAACAGACCGGAGAAATTAAACTAAACATACTGAAGAAATTAAACTCAACAAACTGAAGGAATTCAACTCAACAAACTGAAGGAATTCAACTCAACAAACTGAAGGAATTCAACTCAACAAACTGAAGAAATTAAACTCAACAAACTGAAGGAATTAAACTCAACAAACTGAAGGAATTCAACTCAACAAACTGAAGGAATTCAACTCAACAAACTGAAGAAATTCAACTCAACAAACTGAAGGAATTCAACTCAACACACTAAAGGAACTCAACTCAACACACTAAAGGAATTCAACTCAACAAACTGAAGGAATTCAACTCAACAAACTGAAGGAATTCAACTCAACAAACTGAAGGAATTCAACTCAACAAACTGAAGAAATTCAACTCAACAAACTGAAAGAATTCAACTCAACACACTAAAGGAATTCAACTCAACACACTAAAGGAATTCAACTCAACAAACTGAAGGAATTAAACTCAACAAACTGAAGAAATTGAACTCAACAAACTGAAGAAATTCAACTCAACAAACTGAAGAAATTCAACTCAACATACTAAAGGAATTCAACTCAACACACTAAAGGAATTCAACTCAACAAACTGAAGGAATTCAACTCAACAAACTGAAGAAATTAAACTCAACAGACTGGAGAAATTAAACTCAACAAACTGAAGGAATTCAACTCAACACACTAAAGGAATTCAACTCAACAAACTGAAGGAATGCAACTCAACAAACTGAAGAAATTCAACTCAACAAACTGAAGAAATTCAACTCAACTGAATAAATTCAACTCAACAGACTGGAGAAATTAAACTCAACAAACTGAAGAAATTCAACTCTACAAACAGAAGGAATTCAACTCAACAAACTGAAGAAATTCAACTCAACAGACTGGAGAAATTAAACTCAACAAACTGAAGGAATTCAACTCAACAGACTGAAGGAATTCAACTTAACAGACTGGAGAAATTCAACTCAGACTACAGGGATTAAACTCAAGTGACTGAAGGAATTTATCTCAATAAGAGACTGAAGGAATTCAACTCAACAGATTGAACATTACAATGACCAGGCAAAACTATTAAGTCATTAATTATAATCTGACATCGTTCTACAATTATTTTAATTTCTCGATCTTACTGAGAGAGATAAAAAGGTGAGAAGTTATTTTGTCTCATCGTAACTTTTCTAATTATTCATTGTATCCTACCAAAATAATATCGGTGGCGTCTTCTAGTCAGGGACTGATGTCGATTCCGCTTTTAGTTTTTAGGAAACGATTTTTAAAGCCTGCTGTAGCGTCCACGGCAGCACTAGGGCGACCTGTCGGGGTGAGTTTATAAAAGTCCGACAGGACAGCGATGAAAATTATAACTAAAAGAGTCAATATTATCTTATTTAATTTTGTTAACATTATAGTATCCCCTCAGGCTATTCTAGCAGACGAAATGTGTGAGTATCCAGTACACAAAATTGATAATTACAACATTTACAATGTGTACATGTGAATGCTAATATGATGCTTCCAATTACTTTGTTAACCAATTGTTACTAAACGCTAATGCATCAAGTTGAAACTTTAATGCTTTACATAGTGGATTTACAACTGGCTTGTGACCAAAGCATTTTATAATATTAATGAGTTTGAAATAGCTGGTAAATTAGATCTTATATTTTAATTATGAAGTTTTAGTTTTTTCTATGGGTGTTTTTTATGTTTGACTAAGCCCCGATTGTATAAACCATTTAATCTTAGATCAGAGGTTAAATTGATCCTTGTTTCAGCTGAACTTGGAATTTTGTGTTGTATAAAGTCTAATCTGAGATTAATTTGTCTCAAACTAAAGTCAACTTTGACTGAAGAAATTTCTCCGATTAAGTTAGATGATCCAAGTTCAATTATTTCGTTTCTGTTTGAAATATACGAGTGACAGATTGTGCAAATAAAATATCCATTATTATTAATTTTAATAGATATGTTAGGTACATTTATATATATATTTTTTCAATTTCTTGCCTAAATACACAAACATTCTTATATTTTATAAGGCTCTATCGTGTTCAGCAGTATCAAATAACATAACCTATAATTATATTATGTTTATAACAACCATTAATTATTAATGGATATGACAGGTACATTCATAAATGTTCAATTAACTGTATTACTAAAGGAAAATTGTCGTTTTATAAAGCTTTATTATGTTTAGCAGTATCAAACACCATAACATAACAACTTGGAGAACGGTCAACCTTCTTCTTATTGTCCGCCATTATTTACATAGCACAAAAAAACCAGTGTCTCCAACAGAGTGTAATACGGAAAGTCGCCAAAAAGTAGTTGTAAAGTCGCTAGATTTCTCATCAACAAAGAAAGATTAGATTTTGTCACTATGGGGTGCTAAAAAGGTCACTAAATCCCTATTTAAGCAATATAAAAGTTAAAAGAAATTGTTGTTGAAAAAGAGTTAAAGTCACTAGATTGGCAACACTGAACAAACCTATGTAACATGGTCCGCGCATCACGTATTTCACCTGTTTATGCGATGTTGCCAAATCCTTTTCACGTGAACTTAGATTGCATTTGAACCAAGGTAATTTGATCGCAGAAAAGTTTTATACAATAGAAGAAGTGTCTGAACTCGGTTCACTTTTCGATCTTCGATCAAAGTTGATCTTTAGTCAGGAAGTTTTATACAATTGGGCCTAAGCCTATTACAATATATTATTTATATATATATATATATATGTAATTTGAACTGGTAATGGAAATTACGGGAAACCGGTTGGACTGTAATGACCCCTCATTTTGAAGCTTGGAACTCAAAGTTTTTCGGAAAAATAGTAGTTTTCAGTGTAATGTCAATTTTTAAACATAATTTTCCTATTTTCCAAAATCCATCTGTCGTCAGTTTTGAGAACTAGCTAATTGCATTCACGGCCGACTTGATATTCCCTTCGCTTTTTTGTAAAGGAGAAGCGAAGCGAGCATCAAGTCGGCCGTGTGGCATTTCAGAATAAAACAAAACACACACTACAGTAAACAATATTAACGAAGGCCATGATCTGCAAGAATGCCGACATATTTAGAGCTCAAATTAAATTGGTTATTAAAAACTTAACTCACTAAAAATAATTTACAGGTTCGATTCTGTGGTGTGTAATTTTCTGGGTACAGCTGTGTATCTGATATTAAAAACTACAAAACTTGAGGTGGTTTGATGACATTATTACCATTAGAAATGAAATATTATTGTAGTTAATGCCATGATGTGACTATTTTTCATGAATTATACATATTAATTCTATATTGATGATATGAAAGTGAAACGTTTTGGGGTTATATAAGTAGATGTAGAGAACAACTTAAATTAGATTTTGATTTCTATATTTTACTGAGTGGCGACTATATGCTATATATAGTATATGTTACTGAAAGCTATAAAACTTACGTAAGATAGTAATATTATTAAAAATCAAATATTTTTATAGTTATTAATGAAGTGTGGTTGGGTCTTTTTCATATATTTAATGGCGGTGTGGTGTAGATATTTATATGCGTGGTTCTCTTCAGTATTGGCTCGAGAGAGAGTATCTTTCATTATTATGGAAGCAAATAACTTTCCGAATGTCTGGTATTCTTCAATGAAAATAAATCTGCAAAATGTTTATTTGAACGTCTAATGAACTTAGTTTGCAGCATTTACTGCACAAGCCACTAGTTATGTTTAATGGCTGATCTCTCTCTCTCTCTTACATATGTTAAAAAAGTATCTTAAACATCTTTAATGTGATAGATGGATAGTTTATTTTGCAAAAACATGTGGAACATGTATGGCATCGTCATATACAATTTTAAATACACGATATCATACAATGGATACAAATTAAGATACATGAATATTAAAAAACTCATCGACATCATACAATGGATTTGCCAATAATATAGTCCTAATTCGTGTCCTAAACACTCGGAATGGAAGATTCCTTATATCAACAGGTAGACTATTAAATAATTTAAAAGCAAAGAAGAGAAAACTATTTTGAGTAATAAGCTTACTGTATTTACATTTGTCAATATATAAATTTGTATTATTTCTTGTAGAATATTTATGAACAGAAGTACATGCTATGTAATTATTAATGTTATTCCGAATGTAAAGAAGACAGGCCAATACATACATAGACAGCAATGTCAAGATTTGTGACCTTATAAAAAGGAGTTTACAATGAGTCGTATTTGGTACTCCATAAATAATTAATCTTAAAGCTTTCTTTTGTAATATGAAAAGAGCTTGAGCAGAAGTATGGTGACCCCAAAGAATAATACCATAATTTAAATGACTTTGTATATGGCTATGAAATATTGTAAACAATACCTTGTTAGGTAAATTATTCCTTAACAACCTTAACATATATAGGCCTTTACTTAATTTCTTAGCAACATAGTCAACATGAGTTTTCCATCCCATTCTAGGCTCAAGAAAGATGCCCAGAAACCTAACAGCAGTATTACTAACAGTAGTAAGACGATTAATACCAAAGTTTAATTTAACAGTTTTGTTAGAATTAATCATAAGGTTATTCGCACTACACCAATCAACAACCCTACTTGATACATCAGCAAGTTCCATAGACAATATGTCACTATTTTTATGAATAGTATTAACGGGTAAATCATCAGCAAACATGAAAGACTCAGAACATCCATCCCGAATATAGTCGGGAAGATCATTAACATAAATAATAAACAATAAAGGTCCCAATATTGAGCCTTAATTAATGCCAAACCTGGAACAACTAAAGGACAGAAACTGGGAGAGATGTCGGTGCTGACCTATTCTGATGCGAATGTAAGCATCTCTATCGTTTTTTACACTCATGTCCACTATTTCAATGATAAAATACCCTTAAATATGAAGCCGTTTGACGTAACTAATAAAATGTATCGCAACAGGAAGTAACATAAATAAAATCACTCGGTACAATATTTGACCGGAAACAGTTAGGCGTTGCTACAACACAAAGGGTGAAAGGTTAAAAATAAACATATCAATTGCTAAATTGGTACTAAATTCATTTCAATCAGACATGTTTTCATTGTTCTTTCTACATGAATCGCCACAACAGCGAATGGATTTCAGGTGTTGATAAATCACAGAAGAAACAAAGGCAATGGGAACATATCGTATCCCATTCTGAATTGCAATCAAGCGAAGCTTTATAAAACTTGGACGCGTTTTAATTACTCGTCATACACCTGATACTGTATTCATTGCACTCTGTTTCGTCTCATGTGGCAATTCCCAACCCCATTATTTTGTTTTGTTTGTTGTTGCATGTAGTCCCCCCCTCTCTGTACTGATATTTGCATTGATTAGTCTAGCAAACTGAATAAAGCGACAATCTAAAAAAAAAGTCCCTCTGGACACAATGTTTTCAAACTTCAGTTTAATCCAGCTTTCTGTCTCTCTCTTTACAGGTGACATGAAAATCTAAAGGGCAAACTTTTATGTGTGGAATAACCCGTCCACAAATATCCCCCACCTCTCCATCCATCAAGTATAAAAGAAAAAGGGATTTATAATATTTAATTATAATAAAACCTAACGTAGGCCTGTATCTGAACACGGACCACCAGATGACTTACAAATAATGACAGGAAAATTAGAAGAAGAATATTTGAGCCCGGATCTTCTAATGATTTACAAATTGAGAAGAAAATCAGAATAGAAATAAGGTGATTGATAATTAATTATGAGAAAACCGAATATCTGATAATGATCACGAACCTTCTGCTGATTTACAAATTAATGAGAAGAAAATCAGAATAGAACTAAGGAACTGGTGATTGACAATTAATTATGAGAAAACCGAATATCTGACAATGATCACGAACCTTCTGCTGATTTACAAATTAATGAGAAGAAAATCAGAATAGAACTAAGGAACTGGTGATTGACAATTAATTATGAGAAAACCGAATATCTGGCAATGATCACGAACCTTCTGCTGATTTACAAATTAATGAGAAGAAAATCAGAATAGAACTAAGGAACTGGTGATTGACAATTAATTATGAGAAAACCGAATATCTGGCAATGATCACGAACCTTCTGCTGATTTACAAATTAATGAGAAGAAAATCAGAATAGAACTAAGGAACTGGTGATTGACAATTAATTATGAGAAAACCGAATATCTGGCAATGATCACGAACCTTCTGTTCATTTACAAATTAATGAGAAGAAAATCAGAATAGAACTAAGGAACTGGTGATTGACAATTAATTATGAGAAAACCGAATATCTGACAATGATCACGAACCTTCTGTTGATTTACAAATTAATGAGAAGAAAATCAGAATAGCAATAAGGAACTGGTGATTGATAAAATTATGAGAAAACCGAATATCTGATAATGATCACGAACCTTCTGTTGATTTACAAATTAATGAGAAGAAAATCAGAATAGAACTAAGGAACTGGTGATTGACAATTAATTATGAGAAAACCGAATATCTGGCAATGATCACGAACCTTCTGTTCATTTACAAATTAATGAGAAGAAAATCAGAATAGCAATAAGGAACTGGTGATTGATAAAATTATGAGAAAACCGAATATCTGATAATGATCACGAACCTTCTGTTGATTTACAAATTAATGAGAAGAAAATCAGAATACAACTAAGGACCTGGTGATTGACAATTAATTATGAGAAAACCGAATAACTGATAATGATCACGGACCTTCTGTTGATTTACAAATTAATGAGAAGAAAATCAGAATAGAAATAAGGAACTAGTGATTGACAATTAATTATGAGAAAACCGAATATCTGGCAATAATCACGGACCTTCTGTTGATTTACAAATTAATGAGAAGAATATCAGAATAGAAATAAGGAACTGGTGATTGACAATTAATTATGAGAAAACCGAATATCTGACAATGATCACGAACCTTCTGTTGATTTACAAATTAATGAGAAGAAAATCAGAATACAAATAAGGAACTAGTGATTGACAATTAATTATGAGAAAACCGAATATCTGGCAATAATCACGGACCTTCTGTTGATTTACAAATTAATGAGAAGAAAATCAGAATAGAAATAAGGAACCGGTGATTGACAATTAATTATGAGAAAACCGAATATCTGACAATGATCACGAACCTTCTGTTGATTTACAAATTAATGAGAAGAAAATCAGAATAGAAATAAGGAACTAGTGATTGACAATTAATTATGAGAAAACCGAATATCTGGCAATAATCACGGACCTTCTGTTGATTTACAAATTAATGAGAAGAAAATCAGAATAGAAATAAGGAACTAGTGATTGACAATTAATTATGAGAAAACCGAATATCTGGCAATAATCACGGACCTTCTGTTGATTTACAAATTAATGAGAAGAAAATCAGAATAGAAATAAGGAACTGTTGATTGACAATTAATTATGAGAAAACCGAATATCTGGCAATAATCACGGACCTTCTGTTGATTTACAAATTAATGAGAAGAAAATCAGAATAGAAATAAGGAACTAGTGATTGACAATTAATTATGAGAAAACCGAATATCTGGCAATAATCACGGACCTTCTGTTGATTTACAAATTAATGAGAAGAAAATCAGAATAGAAATTAGGAACCGGTGATTGACAATTAATTATGAGAAAACCGAATATCTGACAATGATCACGAACCTTCTGTTGATTTACAAATTAATGAGAAGAAAATCAGAATAGAAATAAGGAACTAGTGATTGACAATTAATTATGAGAAAACCGAATATTTGGCAATAATCACGGACCTTCTGTTGATTTACAAATTAATGAGAAGAAAATCAGAATAGAAATAAGGAACTAGTGATTGACAATTAATTATGAGAAAACCGAATATCTGGCAATAATCACGGACCTTCTGTTGATTTACAAATTAATGAGAAGAAAATCAGAATAGAAATAAGGAACTGTTGATTGACAATTAATTATGAGAAAACCGAATATCTGACAATGATCACGAACCTTCTGTTGATTTACAAATTAATGAGAAGAAAATCAGAATAGAAATAAGGAACTAGTGATTGACAATTAATTATGAGAAAACCGAATATGTGATAATGATCACGAACCTTCTGTTGATTTACAAATTAATGAGAAGAAAATCAGAATACAACTAAGGACCTGGTGATTGACAATTAATTATGAGAAAACCGAATAACTGATAATGATCACGGACCTTCTGTTGATTTACAAATTAATGAGAAGAAAATCAGAATAGCAATAAGGAACTGGTGATTGATAAAATTATGAGAAAACCGAATATCTGATAATGATCACGAACCTTCTGTTGATTTACAAATTAATGAGAAGAAAATCAGAATACAACTAAGGATTGACAATTAATTATGAGAAAACCGAATAACTGATAATGATCACGGACCTTCTGTTGATTTACAAATTAATGAGAAGAAAATCAGAATAGAAATAAGGAACTAGTGATTGACAATTAATTATGAGAATACCGAATATCTGACAATGATCACGAACCTTCTGTTGATTTACAAATTAATGAGAAGAAAATCAGAATAGAAATAAGGAACTGGTGATTGACAATTAATTATGAGAAAACCGAATATCTGACAATGATCACGAACCTTCTGTTGATTTACAAATTAATGAGAAGAAAATCAGAATAGAAATAAGGAACTGGTGATTGACAATTAATTATGAGAAAACCGAATATCTGACAATGATCACGAACCTTCTGTTGATTTACAAATTAATGAGAAGAAAATCAGAATAGAAATAAGGAACTGGTGATTGACAATTAATTATGAGAAAACCGAATATCTGACAATGATCACGAACCTTCTGCTGATTTACAAATTAATGAGAAGAAAATCAGAATAGAAATAAGGAACTGGCGATTGACAATTAATTATGAGAAAACCGAATATCTGACAATGATCACGAACCTTCTGCTGATTTACAAATTAATGAGAAGAAAATCAGAATAGAAATAAGGAACTGGTGATTGACAATTAATTATGAGAAAACCGAATATCTGACAATGATCACGAATCTTCTGTTGATTTACAAACTAATGAGAAGAAAATTAAAAGACAGTGAAGAAGTGATGATTGATAATTTTATTAGTTATTAGAAAACCAGAAGTCTGAGCACGGATCTGCTGGTGATATACAATTTAATGTGACCACGATTAAAAAAAATATTTTTTTTAAGTATTTGAGGTTAATCATTTAAACAAACAGAACAACAGGTTCGGAAATCGAAAGAAAAAAGTATTACTGAAACCAGAGAAGTTATCGCTATATTTAAATTTTATGGAATAGCAATATTACAAAGAAAGCTAAAAAGTCGATAAGTATACAATACGGTAGCAAAGGGTATCACAGTTTTGCGGTGGTGAGATATGGACACTGAAAATAGAAACAAAAATAAATGTTTCCATGAAGGTGGACTATCTGAGACACAGTGCGAATACCAAGAATAGTAAAGTGGAAAATAGTACAACATGAAATAATCGAGTGGAAAGCAAAATATACTCTAACAAATAAAAGAACTACAAATCGGTTGATACAATGCAAAGAGAAGAGAGTTACGTAAACAAAGAACTGGATACCACCTGTAAAAAAACAAGGAAGACTATGACCTACTTGGACAGGATAAGGAACAGTATAAAAAAAAAAATCACGATAAATGTACAATGTGTGGACCGCGAACTCTGAACAAATAAGAGTGCATCTGTTGGCTGAGGAAACAGTAATATTCCCAAGAGATGAATGAGAGTAAAAATTCATATTTTTGTTGCACTGTAAAAACAATTTTATTATTACTGTATTTGTATAATTTTAGGCTCTGACATTACTTTTAGGCATTTTTAATACTAAAAGCTCATATAGTGTTTTGTTTCACAGAAGAAACAATTGTTTAGATAATGTTTGGCTGTGGCATCATTTTAATGCATTTTAGGTTCAATAAAACGTTTACACAGGGTTCATAAAAAATATTTTTTATAAACTTTGGAGTTGTGTTTCTCACACCAAAACAGGAAACAAAGTCCATGTAGACATACGTCCGAAAATCCTTCGTTTTTTAGTTATTAATTAAGGTTTCAATTCAACGTGGTTCGAGGTACAATCCATCAACTGAGGTTTGTAACCAACCAGATGGCGATGTGTTGCCATGGAGACTGGTTTCCATTTGTCATTTGTGTATCCTGATGCTAAGAAATGGCCGGAAAACGTAAACAGATCACTTGGGCTCCAAGCTTACTGTTTGAGACAGAGCACAGCCGCTTTTATGGTGATAAGTAGGCACGGCAGATCCAGTGGCGGAAAGGAGATAGTCTTTGAAGAGGTAGTAACTAACTTGGAGCGCAAGTGATCTATTTACATTTCCTGGACAATGATAAATATAAACAAGTCTCCATGGCAACACAACGTTGAAGATAGAATGATAAATGTAAACAAGTCTCCATGGCAACACAACGTTGAAGATAGAATGATAAATATAAACAAGTCTCCATGGCAACACAACGTTGAAGATAGAATGATAAATGTAAACTAGTCTCCATGGCAACACAACGTTGAAGATAGAATGATAAATGTAAACAAGTCTCCATGGCAACACAACGTTGAAGATAGAATGATAAATATAAACAAGTCTCCATGACAACACAACGTTGAAGATAGAATGATAAATGTAAACTAGTCTCCATGGCAACACAACGTTGAAGATAGAATGATAAATATAAACAAGTCTCCATGGCAACACAACGTTGAAGATAGAATGATAAATATAAACAAGTCTCCATGGCAACACAACGTTGAAGATAGAATGATAAATGTAAACTAGTCTCCATGGCAACACAACGTTGAAGATAGAATGATAAATATAAACAAGTCTCCATGGCAACACAACGTTGAAGATAGAATGATAAATGTAAACAAGTCTCCATGGCAACACAACGTTGAAGATAGAATGATAAATGTAAACAAGTCTCCATGGCAACACAACACAACACAACGTTGAAGACAAACTAACCACAAATGTTTTTTTAGTAGGTTATTTTACGACGCTTTATCAACAGCTTAGGTTATGTAGCGTCTGAATGAGAGGAAGGTGATAATGCCGGTGAAATGAGTCCGGGGTCCAGCACCGAAAGTTACCCAGCATCTGCTCGTATTGGGTTGAGGGAAAACCCCGGAAAAAACCTCAACCAGGTAACTTGCCCCGACCGGGAATCGAAACCGGGTCATCTGGTTTCACGGCCAGACGCGCTGACCGTTGCTCCACAGGTGTGGACACCAAAAATGTACACAAAAGAAAAATGTAAACAAGTCTCCATGGCAACACATCACCATCTGGTTGGTTACAAACTTCAGTTGATGGATTATACCTCGAATAGCGTTGAATGTGAACTTTCATTCATAATTCAAAAATGAGGTATTTTCGGACATACTGTATTTATTTTATTTATTTATTATTTATTTTATTGGGTTATTTTATGACGCTGTATCAACATCTAGGTTATTTAGCGTCTGAATGAAATGAAGGTGATAATGCTGGTGAAATGAGTCCGGGGTCCAGCACCGAAAGTTACCCAGCATTTGCTCGTATTGGGTTGAGGGAAAACCCCGGAAAAAACCTCAACCAGGTAACTTGCCCCGACCGGGATTCGAACCCGGGCCATGGTTTCGCGGCCAGACGCGCTGACCGTTACTCCACAGGTATGGACGACATACTGTATGTTTATATGGACTACGTTTCTTATTTTGGTGTGAGGAACCCGTCCCAAAAGTTTGTAAAAGTATTTTGATACACCCTGTATTTTACTTCACTGCGTTTCAGATCCAGTGAAGTTTTTAAAATATTCAAAATTTAATAACAAGGAATAAAGTATCCAAAACGTAAAAATCCGGGCACCAGCGATGATCTGAATTTAAGTGAGTGTAAATCTAATGGGTAGACAATAGAAGGAATCGATTTTTAAAATTCCGGTGGAAAATTTACGAACCATTAAATAAATATTACTTAAAAATTACATCGATGTCAATGCCGGTACATTTTTACAGACCCTGGCTCCATAATTCTGGTAATGTCACTCTCGACAGAAGTGGTCATCAGCTTTCGCTGCAATGAGATGCTAATAATTGATTGGAGTGTGCGTGCAAAACAAACAATGAAATGAGTATGCATTCAAATAAGCACGAAGTTCAGTAAAATATGCATTACAAATTTGGAATTGTAATGTAATAATAATAGAATGAACATCATGCCACTAACTGTGCCTTACTCTCTGTTATTAAAATACACAATGGAAACCATTTTGACGTTTACATTCGAGGAGAAACTTTCAAATCTGTTGGTTATGATACTTTACACAGTGAAAATGTTCTTCCTATGACACAAGAAATCAACAGAGTATGGTTGAAATTTCAACGTAAACGTTAGATACCAAAATTATCACGAATATCCTCCCAATAGCTATTACTCGTAGTATGATTAAATACTGTAGCAGTGTTGCATTTTGGTTCAAACAATCTTAAAGAGTTCATATCTTTTGTTTCATAACTATAAAAATACAATTCAAAATTATTTAGATTTTTATGTATGAATTTTATTAATAGAGAGAGAGATAGAGATAGAGATAGAGAGAGATAGAGAGAGAGAGAGATAGAGATAGAGATAGAGAGATAGAGAGAGGGAGATAGAGATAGAGAGAGATAGAGATAGAGATAGAGATAGAGAGAGATAGAGATAGAGATAGCGAGAGAGATAGAGATAGAGAGAGATAGAGAGAGATAGAGATAGAGATAGAGATAGAGATAGAGATAGAGAGAGATAGAGATAGAGAGAGATAGAGAGAGATAGAGATAGAGATAGAGAGAGAGATGGAGATAGAGAGAGATAGAGATAGAGATAGAGATAGAGATAGAGAGAGATAGAGAGAGAGAGAAACCGTCCGGTCTTAATTAAGGATGACCACGAGGATCCGGAAATTAATAGCAAAGAAATATAATCAATTAAATACGAATATTGTTATAAAAATAAAATGTAAGAATTAAGCACCATTGATTATCAAATTTAAATTAAATAATCACATTCTAGTTCGTGGAATTGCTTGTTGAACACATGTCAGGTTGCGCAACTTCACCTTAATCCATGATATATAGTAAATATTGTAACGATGCTGTTGTAAAATTGAAAATTAATATGTAATGTATCTACCACCACCACCACCACCACCACCACCACCACCACTACCACTACCACCACTACCACTACCACTACCATTATTATTATTATTATTATTATTATTATTATTATTATTATTATTGTCAGTTATCAATATCATCATTGCTATCTCTGTTTTCTTTCTTTTTGTTGTATTAGCTCGATGAGAGCTCTATAATGTACTTTTGACTCTGTTGACCCTCTATAGGGCTTTATCTTAATTTGTATTATTTTCATCAGTGTTTGTATTTCTTTTTTGTATTTATATGTGCTATCTGGTAGGATGGAAGAGAAGGCCTTATGGCCTTAATCCTATCAGATTAAATAAATAATAATAATAATAATTATTATTATTATTATTATTATTATTATTATTATTATTATCATCATCATCAATTGTAAAATAAAATCTTAGAAGATGACTTTAAAATTATACTTAAAAATAAAAGATTTTATTTAAAATTAGCATATCCTTAATTAAGATATTCTGAGTGGTATAAATGAAACTGTATAATCTGCAGAGAATCTTTAAGAATTTGCGAGATGATTTTTTGAATTTCAAAAAATGATATTGATACATAATTGTTTTAAAAATGATATGTAAATTTTGGTAAAGAACTCCGAGCACCAAAAAATAAACCTGTCACTGACCAATTGAAGAGAGGGATGTTATACTTGGCACTAAGGAAGGGAATACAAGGTTCATAAATGGCCCTCTTTTCCTGATCAACCTGATGGGCTTGGTTTAAACCTCTCTCCATGCGTATAGTTGGATCTATGATAATAGCCTTTTGTTGTTGCCTGTTTATTGCTATTATATCCGCTCTTCTGTGAGAGTCATTTTCAGAAATGCAGTGGACCTCTTCATGAACTTCCCAACCCTTGTTCCGAAGAAGACAGGCGATAGCTCCACGGACTCTATGATGCCTGTTGTTACGCAATAACTCTCCTTTCCGACAAAAGCCCAACAAGTGGCCAAGAATTTCTGTCTTATTTTAAGAACATTAAAGTCTAAAAATAATTTTTGACATGGAAAATCAATAAGTTTATGAAGACATTTTAATTATTTTCTTCTGCACACAGTATACGCATTTCTGGATTCGCCCATACGTGCTACATGCTCTGCCCATCTCAGGCGTCTGGATTTAATGTTCCTAATTATGTTAGCTAAAGAATACAATTCGTGCAGTTCTGCGTTGTAGATTGAAGGATATCCGTAATATTAAAATAGATTTGAGGAAGGTGATGATGTGATGCTAGGGACTGGATTAATCTTTCTCAGGATCGAAACCGATTGCGGGCTTATGGGAGGGCGGCAATGAACCTGCAGGTCCGTTAAAAGTAATTTGTAAGTAAGTAAATATAATTTTTGTTTTGTGGCTCGTGTTTCATTAAGAGTTACAAAGTAAACTTTATTTATGAAAGCAAATCGTTCTAAAAGAAAGTGAACATTTGTGGTATATATTATTTCAATGTACCGAAGTACATATGATATTTCCATGCAGATATTCTGCGTCATCATACGATGAAAGAGTAATGGAACGGAGAAAAATTCTCTCCGGCGCCTGGACTTGAACCCGGGTTTTCAGCTCTACATGCTGATGCTTTATCCACTAAGCCACACCGGATACAACCCCGACGTCGGACAGAATTGTCTCTGATTGAGTTCCAACTCTTGGGTTCCCTCTAGTGGCCGCCCTCTGCACTACGTCATAGATGTCTATGAATTTTTCTCCGTTCCATTACTCTTTCATCGTATGATGACGCAGAATATCTGCATAGAAATATCATATGTACTTCGGTACATTGAAATAATATATGATATGCGTAAATCACGAAGTGATTTAAGACGGCGCTTATTCCGTCGGATCCCGGCCAACTAGTCACTCATAACGAGTGCACCTCAGCACATGTGTGGACTTCGGTCCTATGTTCATAGACATCTATGACGTAGTGCAGAGGGCAGCCACTAGAGGGAACCCAAGAGTTGGAACTCAATCAGAGACAATTCTGTCCGACGCCGGGGTTGTATCCGGTGTGGCTTAGTGGATAAAGCATCAGCACGTAGAGCTGAAAACCCGGGTTCAAGTCCCGGCGCCGGAGAGAATTTTTCTCCGTTCCATTACTCTTTCATCGTTTGTGGTATATGCCTTATATTTATAGTTTCCTGTTGTTAAATGAATTCGAGTGGTTTTACAAATGATCGACATATTTTAATTAACTTCGTGAATACTAATTCGTCACATATCTCCTATCGCCCTCCCTATAGTAGGAGTTGTCTCCACTTACCTTGGATTAAATTAATATCCTTAGGATGCGAAACAATTAAGCTGAGATTTAAACAATGGTTCTTGACCTCCATTAATTTGGCACCAAAGCTAAAGTAGGCCACGACTGTTTTGTCATAACCGCTGCCGTTAAGGCCTCATTGTTGCGAAACACGATAACCCCATTTCCAACCCCCTTACGACCCCAAAGCTATAACGCTGAAGGTTCCTCGATATTTCTCACGGTTTGCAGTTTCGAAATAAAAATAAAACACTCTAGAGGGCATGACCTAGTTCAGTAGAGATGAGGGTTGTAAGGGAGGGGGTTTGAAAACAGTGGAATAAGGGCATGCTCCACACCACAGACGAAGAGATTCGTGTAACCCACAAGGGCCGGCAGCCTGAGGTGTGCAGTTCTGAATTCAGAGTCTGGTTTCGAGGCTAAGGTCGATACAAGTAAATATACCGATGTAAACAGCTTCAGAAGTTTCGCTGAATACAGTTTGACTTTCGGTGGACGATAAAATCAAAAGATAAAGACGTATGTTGCTAGGCAACTACAGGGACATCATTTTATTTTTACTAACATTTCTAATATTAACCTGCCTATACCTTTGGCTTAAAGGTTATGAACCGGAAACATCGTTTGCTAACCCCTTCCACGACTGGAGTTCGATGATACTGGCGTAAGATACAAACAAATCACTTTACTAGTATAGGAGGGATGAAAAGTAGTTCATCCATTTACGTAAAGTAGGAAATATCGCGATTTTGAGTTTAATAATTTTCATTAGGTTTTCGTTTAATCAAAATACAGTACTGTATTAACAATAAGCGTTTTTACTCTCGAACTGAGCTGTCCATTCGGACGTATTCATTATGCAGTGTATATCATACTGTCTACAGCACATTAGCGTACAATATAGAGAATGAAGTTAAATTGAAAAATAATCATAATATGGATATTTAAACACATATTTGAAAATGATGGCCGTTCATTTCTATACAGGTTTTAGTTCTTTCGTGCATATTATCGCACTATAGACTATTGCGTCTAATTCCAATTTCCAGTTTCGTCTTTCGTACTAGTAACTCATGTTGAAATAATTCTGTACCTACTCTATAAAAGAGACCTTACGTACTGTAAATTCAATCTTCACTTCTGCCCGATCCGAAAAGATAAAATTACTTAGACATGCTATTTACTGTCCGTCCAAATGGTTTTGTCGCAGGATCGTAGAAAGGGGGGAACTCACGTGACAGTTAATTACTTAACGACGCCTTTTTATTTAAGTTATTTAAACAGTTGTATAATATTATGTAGACGTCCAGTTCCTAACAGAAATTAATGTTTTCAGAAAAGAACTAAGACAGCCCAGCCACAAAGGGACGGGCAGAAGTGGGTGGGAGAAACCGGGATGCGACATAGGCAAACGGAGGACAGTACCTGTGCGAGAATATGATTCAATATTGAAAGCAAATATATTTATGGAACGTACTATACTCATTAACTCAGTAATGTTTGTGTTTACTATGACCGTAAGGCGACTTTGACCGTACACGCTTGGTTCTGTGTGGAGAACGGTTGGAAGTTCACTAGTAGAGGGGGTGGGAGTGAAGTACATTCAAAAACTCAGTTACAATAAAAATTGAAGTAAAAATAAAATGATGTCCCTGTAGTTCTGCGTTTATAATATTTAAAACAGTGTAGTAGTAGGAGGGGGGAAGGTCAGTATTGCGTTATGTAGATATTCTCCCCGGAGCTTTGGCACTTTTGCTTCTCTACCTGTAAAGTCTTTTCGTGCTCCTCATACCTTCATACTTTTCTGCCCAAGGACAGGTCTTTCACAGCAAACCCAGCATTCCCCAATCTTCCCCCCTTTCCTTTTAGTCTCAGCATATTGTAGGCTAAGTTTATTATTGATAGTAAAACAACATATATACGTGTTCTGCCACAGGAAAGATCTTTCACTGCAAACCCAATATTCTCCAATCTTTCCTCTTCTTTGCTTCCCTCTTAATCTCTGCATTTGACCCATATATCTTACTGTCGTCTTATTCTGCCACGAACTCTTCTCCCGTTCACCATTCCTTCCAGTGCATCTTTCAGTGACGCAGCCAATTCCTTTTCCTCTTCCTGATCAGTTTCAGCATCATTCTTTCTTCACCCACTCTTTCCAACACAGCTTCATTTCTTATTCTGTCTCTCCACTTCACACACTCCATTCTTCTTCATATCCACATTTCAAATGTTTCTATCCGCTTCTCTTCACTTAGTAGTAATGTCCATGTTTCTGTCCCCATACAATGTCACACCCCACACAAAGCACTTCACTAGTCTCTTCCTTAGTTCTTTCTCCAGAGGTCCGCAGAAGATGCTCCTTTTTCTATTAAAAGCTTCCTTTGCCATTGCTATCCTCCTTTTGACTTCCTGGCAGCAGCTCATGTTACTGCTTATAGTACACCCCAAGTATTTGAAGCTGTCCACTTGCTCTACTGCCTCATTTAGAATTCGCAAATTTACCTTTTAGTGAAATCATTTGTACAAAATTACAAACAAAATTCTTCCCTGAAGGAGTAAAATCCCATACTCAGGGATTCGTCCAAACACATATTAAACAAGGATAAATATAATTATTAGATACAAAAGATAAATTAACTTAGGAAATACAATTTCAATTTTAAAAAATTATCTCGTACAAATACATAATTATAAAAAACTATTATATTCTTTAAAAATTAAATTCCTAACGCTATTTTTTAAATTTCTGACACTAAACTTTTCCAAACTGAGTATTTCTCAATTATTGAATTATATAACCCTGGATCAAACCAGGTACCATTATTAAGAGTTGTGCTTATGAAACACTTTTGTTCCTCCAGTCGTATAAAATCGGATCTTTTAGTTTATATCTAATGTCTATCATCTGATTCTTCTGCCCCGAACTCTTCTCCCGTTCACCATTCCTTCCAGTGCATCCTTCAGTAGACAGTTTCTTCTCAGCCAATTCCTTTTTCTCTTCCTGATCAGTTTCAGCATCATTCTTTCTTCACCTACTCTTTCCAACACAGCTTCATTTCTTATTCTTTCTGTCCATTTCACACGCTCCATTTTTCTCCATATCCACATTTCAAATGCTTCTAGTCGTTTCTCTTCACTTCGTCGTAATGTCCATGTTTTTGCACCATATAATTCTACACTCCACATAAAGCACTTGTCTAGTCTCTTCTTTAGTTCTTTTTCCAGAATTCCTTCTGTCAAATTGAGTACCAGGCGTTCGAAGCGTGGTCCGACCACACCACGTCATTCTACACTCCGTGTCAGACCAGCAAGTTACTGTGCATTTGAAATAGGGAACTATATTGCTCATTTAACAATAGCTCTTGGAAAAAATATTTAAAGGACCTTTGTATATTGCAACTCAGCACGTACAGAATTGTAAGCTTTAAACCACCACCCCATCTTGATTGACAGTTACCGCTTGTCGCTGGGCTCGTGCAAACGTATTACTATCCTGTTTGAAAGTGTCGATTGCCAATCTATCCGCTGTCTTTTTTTGTAGTTGGTTATTTAACGACGCTGTATCAACTACGAGGTTATTTAGCGTCGATGAGATTGGTGATAGTGAGATGGTATTTGGCGAGATGAGGCCGAGGATTCGCCATAGATTACCTGGCATTCACCTTACGGTTGGGGAAAACCTCGGAGAAAATCCAACCAGGTAATCATCCCAAGCGGAAATCGAACCCGCGCCCGAGCGCAACTTCAGACCGGCAGGCAAGCGCCTTAACCGACTGAGCCACGCTGGTGGCTTCCGCTGTTGTAGTTTGTGTAAATATTGCGTGTTTTTTTGTATACAAATAGTTTTAGTTTAGTTTAGTTCAGCTTCAAATCGCTGTGCAAGAATAAGTCAGTGTAGTGCCTTCAATTAGTTTGCTTTCTTGTCGTACTGAAACAATGGACAAGTCGCCAGAATGCTTAAAAAATTGCGAACCCGGAGAAGAATATTGAGTTCCGACGAAAGAAATATGATGTTAAACGTGTATTTGTACTTTCGTACTGCCTTTTTATTCAATGTAACTGAAGCTGCTAAGCATACGGCGTTAGCCACAAAATTTTATTACAAACTGGTGCTTACAATAAGATTTGTGATGAGTTACACTAATTTTATTCTTTAATTCTATTAGTTAACCCTGCAATGCACTCGGGTGACGCGTCATCCCAGATGACTTCATTTTCTTCTGTAGTTTAGTCTAATAATCTAATAATAGTTTGGGCTATTCAACGACAAAAGTTTTAATCACTTATAGTCTAGGAAAGGAGAAGAGAAAAGTTGTGGGGTAACAACATACCCCAGGTGAGCAGTAATGAGTCCAAAATAGGGTGAGCAGTCCAGGGTTAAATTATATGCGTCATGTAAAAGAAAACATATTTTTAGAATGGCTAGTATACACAAGGAGCCTGTACGCTCTGCCGTACTTGCCCTCCCCCACACCCCTGGACAATTACTGTTACTGATTGTTTGACTGTGGCTATGGTGTGAGGGTTTGTTGTCCCATAAAGCCTGTAGTAACTTGCAGGTCTGACGCGGAGTATAGTGCCGAGGTCAAGAATGCATGAGGTTCACCTCCATATTAAACTGCACCCTCATGGCATGTAAATGGGAGAATTCCAGAGTATTAGGCCTACCCCCAAGTACTTAATTTGTGTAACTTCTTTAATATGTATATTGCCATCAGTAATTATTATCGGAAAAGAATGTTATTAATGTGATAATAAGGATTATGTGCTAATAGGACTGCGTCTATAAAAGGAAAATATCCCCGTCTCCTAGGTTACCAAGGAGATTCTAAGCAAGCGTAGATGCAACAGGTAGCCCAAACTTCAGCTTTATGGCTGGATGTCGGAACCTTTGAAAATAGAGAATTACGCAATACGGAGAATAGAAAATGTGACGTAAAATGTTTATAGGAACCGGAAGCTACTGAAGTGGGGTTTCTAAGAAATTCAGAATAACGCGTAGAGACATGGATAGAGCACAAGTTTTCGAGGATGTCTGAATGCAGCACATTGCCTTTGACAGCCAATTTCATTGTAAGATGATGCAGCCTAAACCAGACTTTCTCACATTTTTTAAGATGAAGGCCCCCGCCTTTTCCTCGCGGCCCCCTGGTCTAAAGTGTAGAGTAGAATGTAGAATATAACAAAGTGAAATTTGGTATGAATTTAACAAGAAACCATTTAAATATGTTTTTATTTCAAGTAAAATAGTCGGATGTTTAAATTTTCATAGAACATTTTTTAAAATTATTATTATTATTATTATTATTATTATTATTATTATTATTATTATTATTATTATTATTATTACCCACTTACTTACGGCTTTTAGAGAACATGGAGGTTCATTGCCGCCCGCACATAAGCTCGCCATTAGTCCCTATCCTGAGCAAGATTAATCCAGTCTCTACCATTATATCCCACTTCCCTCAACTCTATTTTTATATTATCCTCCCATTTACGTCTCGGCCTCCCCAAAGGTCTTTTTCCCTCCGGCCTCAAAACTAACATTCTATATGCATTTCTGGATTCACCCATACGTGCTACATGCCCTGCCTATCTCAAACGTCTGGATTTAATGTTCCTAATTATGTCAGGTGAAGAATACAATGCGTGCAGTTCTACGTTGTGTAATTTTCTCCATTCTCCTGTAACTTCATCCCTCTTAGCCCCATATATTTTCCTAAGAACCATATTCTCAAACATCCTTAACCTCTGTTCCTCTCTCAAAGTGAGAGTCCAAGTTTCAGAACCATACAGAACAACCGGTAATATAACTGTTTTATAAATTCTAATTTTCAGCTTTTTTGAGAGCAGACTGGACGATAAAAGCTTCTCAACCGAAAAACAACAGGCATTGCCCATATTTATTCTGCACTTTTCTCCCGAGTATCATTTATATTTGTTACTGTTGCTCCAAGATATTTTAATTTTTCCACCTTATCAAAGGATAAATGTCCAATTTTTATATTTCCATTTCGTAGAATGTTCTGGTCAAAAGACATAATCATATACTTTGTCTTTTCGGGATTTACTTCCAACCGTATCTCTTACTTGCTTCAAGTAAAATTGCCGTATTTTACCAAATAGTTTGTGAAGTTTGCCCAAACATATTCACGTCATTCGCACAGACATAAGAGTAAGGGAGGGGATTGTCGGATAGGTCTGGTAATGTCGGATAATCTCGGATAACATATTTCTTTTCCATCGAATGGTGCAATCTGATGTGAAAATAATGCATTACGTCCTCTACAAGTAGACGAACATCTGCATGAATAGCCATTACTGTTGAGTGCTTCACTGTGTGTGAATAGCGTGTTTGCAAAAAAAAAAAAAACCTTTTTGAGGGTAAGTAATGTGATTTATTCGTTACAAGTTATTCTTATATTTACACAACATGGTATGCACTGTTTGATATACCATAGATAAGGCTTCTTAATTCTCTAATTGCAGAAATGCTATCGACAACATGTTTCATGCAGCTGGCTTGTTTTACTGTTTGTGAAGAGTCGGCCAATGTCGGATACTAGCTGAGGGCAATGTCGGATAATATCCGACATTAGCGGCTGTCTTTCAATGCTGCTCGCTACATAAAAGCTGCCTTAAACCCATTTATATGTTTTCTATAACAAACCACTACATTTTTACCATGGGTATTTTTAATTAATGTAAGTAATTAATTTTCTAATTAATCGAATAGTATGAAGTAACGAATTGTTTCTTCTTGTGATATTTTTAGATGCCTAAAGTAAAAGAAAAAAGAGATTCAGTCTAAAAAAAATGGAAGTCTGAAGATATGGTAAATCCATTGTCGCAGTACGGGAGAAAATAATGGGCTATCTTGCTGCTTCCAAAAGATTCAATGTACCTCGATCAACATTATTTGATTGTGTACGGTCCAACTCTGAGCCCACCAAAGCCGTTAAATCGAAACTTGGACGAAAACCAATACTCCCAGCTTCACTTGAAGAGAAGCTAGTTGACTATGTGTTAAGGATGGAGAGAAAATATTTTGGATGAACCAGAAATGATGTTAAAAGGCTTGCATATCAGTTGGCTATACAGAACACCATTGTAATAGTTTCCGATATGCAATATATTATTTTAAATACATTATCATACCTCTTACATAATAATGTCTAATGTATCCGACATTAGCTTCCTATTCTGTCAGTGATGATATTATTTCTGTTTTGTCTTTGAAAGTTATACAGCAAATACATATTATGTAAATTACCTAATACTTATGTACAATCTGCAGGAGCCCCAAGAGGTTATTATAATACTAAGTAATTCCAGTTCTAACGTTTTTCAATTGCCTTTATTTTGAAACATCAAAATGGTATCCGACAATACCCTCCCTTACTCTATTATTATTATTATTATTATTATTATTATTATTATTATTATTATTATTATTGTATGGGGCAGAAACAAGGACATTACGACGATGTGAAGTGAAACGACTAGAAACATTTGAAAAGTGGATATGGAGAAGGATGGAGCGTGTGAATAGGGACAGACAGAATAAAAAATGAAGCTGTACTAGAAAGGGTGGGCGAAGAAGAATGATGGTAAAACTGATCAGGAAGAGGAAAAGGAAATGGAATTTTGTTTTACGGCATGGTCCTCGTAGTAATTTAGGCCCAAGAATATATAACAAATTTATATTTAAATATCCTAATCTTGTCAATTCTAATAGTTCTAGTATTAAATTTAAAAAGTTCCGTATGGATTTTATAAATAATGAAAAACTGTAAATTTAAATTTATATATTCTTATTGCGTAGTAGACATAGGACAAATTTTATTATATACTTCTTAATTTCAATTCAGGAATCCGCCCCTGAGCACGAGTTCTACTCTTTCAGGGGTGAGCTAAAGTTTTTTCTGTTTATATTATATTTTATGTTACAATTATTAGCAAAATATATGAATGAATGAATGAATCAATGAATAAATAAATAAAATAAATAAGTAAATAAATAAATAAATAAAAGTTGGGAGATCTGAGGGAAAAAACCTTTGGGAAGGCCGAGACGTAGATGGTAGAATAATATTAAATTGGATTTGAGGGAGATGGGATATGATGCTGGGACTGGATTAATCTTTTTCTCAGGATAGGGACCGATGGCGGGCTTATGTGAGGGCGGCAATGAATCTCCGGGTTCTTTAAAAGCCATTTGTAAGTAAGTATGTACGCTATATCAAATTAAACATAAAATCCTAAATATTAATAAATAATTACTATGTAGTCTACATTTTTACGAATATCACCTTTCATAT
This sequence comes from Periplaneta americana, assembly GCF_040183065.1. Lineage (NCBI taxonomy): Eukaryota > Metazoa > Arthropoda > Insecta > Blattodea > Blattidae > Periplaneta > Periplaneta americana. Next base: position 8,256,871 of record NC_091121.1, read on the forward strand.
TCCTTTTAAGCCTTAAAAATATTAAATAAAAAAATAAAATCCGTGGCGCTACAGCCCGTGAAGGGCCTAGACCGACCAGCCGGCTGCTGGCCTCACGCTCACATACCGAAGCAGAGAGGTGGACGATCATCCAACAGAATGGAGGTATCGTGTGGTTAGCACGATGATCCCCCCAGCCGTTATAGCTGGTATTCGCAACCGGATTTCGCTATACCTTATTTTATTTCAAGGAGTGCAATTCGATGGCTCCTTTGAGCACCCACTTACAGATTTATGACTTCTTACATAATCACCTCTGACAATTCCATCCTGTCCCCTCGTCCCAACATTGCACAGTTGCCATAATCCTGCCACAATCCTGGTGACCCTCGACGGCATTCTTGGAATTCGGAAAAGACGCGGCAACTCTGCCTCCACGTGGATTTGACGGGAGCCTCTCAATTCTTCTGAACGAGGGTTGTGATTGGTTACTGACAGGAGAAGACAAGATTTCCGTCACAGTAAGGAAGACATTTATTTATGATAACCAATTAGTAGGGGGCAGTAGAAGGTCTATCGGCAAAGTCCTTTCTGTGAAACTGCACTCCATGAAAAAAAAAAATACAGTATACCTATTGTAGCTCCCCAAGTGCATCACGATGCTGGGTGGGCACCGGTCCCATACAATGGCCGAAATTTCATGAGAAAATTTCTTCCCCCATGAGGACTCGAACCAGCGCGCATTCCGTAACGCGAGTCCTAGGCAGGATGCCTTAGACCGCGACGCCACGGCGCGGGACCCTTAAAAATATTACATGAAGAAATTGTAGCTACATGTACAGACGTGGACAAATTATTAACAAAATTGACGATTTTTGTGATAATTCTGTTCACAAAATTTGACTTTTTAATTTAGATTACGGTTGATAATTTTGCATATTTCTATCATTACAATAGACAGAAATATGCGAAAATGTCAACTTTAGTTTAAATTGAAGAGTTAAATTTTGTAAAAATATATAATAAAAATCTTCAATTTTGCTAATAATTTATAAATTAGCAAAAATGTCAACTACAGTCTAAATTGAAGAGTCAAATTTTGTAAAACTATAAAATAAAAATCTTCAGTTTTGCTAATAATTTGAAAATATCCAAAATGTCAACTGTATTCCAAACTGAAGAATCGAATTTTGTAAAAATATATAATAAAAATCTTCAGTTTTGCTAATAATTTGTAAATATGCAAAAATATTCAATGTAGTCCAAATTGAAGAGTTAAATTTTCTAAAAATATATAATAGAAATCTTCAATTTTGCTAATAATTTTGAAATACGCAAAAATGTCAACTGTAGTCTAAATTGAAGAATCATATTTTGTAAAAATATATTGTAAAAGTCTTCAATTTTGCTAATAATTTGTCCACGTCTGTATACTTCTGCAGAAAACTTCTTTCAACTTAAGGCTAGGAACATACAACTAGTTCCAAGGAGATTATTCTCCATTTTCCAACCTGGAATCGAAGCGGTGTCCGCCGTATTTACAGTCGAAAACGCATCAACTCGTTTACGCACACATAACACGAGTAGACCCATAGGTAATTCGAATGAAATATTTGCCAAGGGGCACAGCACCCCAAGAGAAGCATTGTCTGCATCATTTACGTGGTACAGGGGAGGTATCTATTACAACACCGCGATAACCAGATCCAGGGCATTATCATGCAACGCTGTATGAATTCTCTTGATATTTGTTTCAAGCAAATTAAAATTAACTACACAGAGTAAACGTATCGGTGAATTCACCGGAAGGGCCTATTGCACTAATGAGGCTAAATTGCATTTCGCATCATGAATGGAATTTGTTTTTGTAATTGTCGATTTAAACGCCATCTCTTGCAAACGCAGCTGCTTCTGTACCACGGGCTATTCATTAACAGGATTAAATATTGGGAGTTTTTATCCAACATTGATAATCATGAAATATGTTGAATATGTAATGCTATGAAAATAAGTACAATGCATGTACCGATAAAGTAAAAGTTTTGTTATTCCTATGTATAATAAAATTTTACTCAATTCAGTTTGTTGGGTTTTATGTTAACAGAGCCACACTACAAAACAAAGACTAAACTGATGTAAATACGGACCTTGAATCTATATCTGCATGGGCCAGAAAGTTTGGTTTGACTCTCAATGCAAGAAAATCACAAGCAATCCTAGTGGGACATCAACGTCTATTATGCAACATTACTCCTGCTCTTCCAGTCAAGTTAAACGTCACAATAATCCCTTTTGCTTCCTGTGTTAAAAACCTTGGAGTTTACTTTGATAAGCATTTAAACTGGAATAACCAAGTAACCCATATTACCAAAAAAGTGCTTTCCATACTACATTCCTTAAACAGCATTCGAAAATTCCTTCCGCTATCACTCAAGAAAATACTAGTGGAAACACTAGTAATGCCCCACTTCGATTATTGTGATTTTCTACTGACTGACCTCAATGTCAACCAGTCGCAAAAATTACAACGTGTTCATAATTCTTGTGTTCGCTTCGTCTGCGATGTCCGTCGCGCTGACCACATTACTCCATCCTTCCAAACTCTAAACTGGCTACGGCTTAACGAACGTAGAAATTTTCATTCTCTTGTTCTCCTTTTCCAAGTCCTTCACAATTCTACACCTATCTACCTTGCCTCCCGTTTCAGTTACCTGTCATCATATCATAATCTCTTCACACGCACGCAAAATAGCCGCATACTAGCCATACCAACACATAAGACATCATCGTATTCATCATCATACACAATCTCGCTCTCGTGCTTGTGGAATACCCTACCCAGTGACATCAGAGACTGTCGGAATTTAGTAGCGTTCAAAAGCAAGCTTATTAAGCATTTTCTTACTGCGTAGAGTAGGTTTAATTTTTACTTAATCAATAAAAGAAATGCTTCTCTCTTCTTAATTTTTACAATAAACTGTCTAGCTTTTATTAATCAGTTAATCTTTTAGTACTTTGATTTTTATTGTATTTGTAAATTTAATATTAATTGTAATTATAATTCTAATTGTATTCTTAATATTGTAGTTGTAATCCCCTGGTAGAGGGGAAGAGAAGGTCTGATGGCCTTATCTCTACCAGGTTAAATAAATAAATAAATAAATAAATAAATAAATAAATAAATAAATAAATAAATAAATAAATAAATAAATAAATAAAATAAATAAAAAATAAAAAATGAATTAATTAACAGACTGTTATACGATCTCTTTTTCTGGGTAAATGATATAGTGATTTGATGTCACTGTCTTAAGAAATCTATGTATAAAAACAATGAACAAATAATATAATCAATGGACTATGCTTAGAAATTATCAGGCTTTAACAATTTGTAAAACAAGAGATCGTCATTTATGGTTACCAAGTCAAAGCCTGACGTTCTCTTGTTTTACAGAATTGTCAAAGCCTGCTAATTTCTAAACATGGCCTACTCAATAAGCCAGTTCTTCATAGTTTTTATACATACAGTAGGGAATAGGTTTTTAATGACAATGTTAAATCGCTATTTTCTATACTCAGAAAAACATACGGCTTAAGTGATACCCAGGTTCATAAAAATGAGTTTCTGACTTTCATTTACGATATATTTTGAAACACAATATAATAATTATTACGCAACTCTAGCAATATAAATACATTCTTATTACGTTCAATATCATTCACAATTCTCTTGTTATGGTATACGTGCCATGAAGGTTGCCATAGCAACACAAGAGCTATGACGCAGTAAACATACAAACACATTTATTAAAGAAAGCTAAAACATTGATTTTTACATTTATAAGCTTTATTTCTGTTGGTAAATGTTGAAAGTACAATTTGTTATATTTGGAAATGTTATTTCTGGACTACTAACGATATTATTTTTTGTGGAAACGTAAAGCTTTAGCTTTTTGAGATTGCTTTATTAATCTTTTCTTGCACATTATCAAATTTATTAGTAAATAAACAAAACAAGGCTATCTTGGACACTATTACGTTATTATTTTACTACGTTATTACACGAAAAAAGCAATGAAATTCAAATTTATAATTTACCATCAATTGTTGATGCTAGAATTGTATTCACTCACGCCATAATCTTCAGTATCATACAATTCATATACAAACTAGAGGCTTGTGCAGAAAATGCTGCAAAATAAGTTCATTGCAAGTTCAAATAAACATTTTTCATATTTATTTTCAATGAAGAATAGTCCTACCAGTCATTAAAAGTTATTTTCTTCTACAAAAATGAAACATACTCTCTCTGAATTATGCCAAATACTTTTTCTTGAACCTATCTATCTTCAGTTTTTGAGTTTAAAAGCGAAAACGCAAGTAATAATGTCAGGACGATCAGTGGATTTTTCATGTGGAAGTAAAGCAGTAGTAGCTATTTCAGGTCATTGTGGATTGTAGGTGAGAGTTAAGAAAATGTCAGATTTGCCATGTTTCCGAACAATAGACATAACATCTCGGTATAGCTGCCACATATTTCGTGAAATATAGAGAGTAAAATCATTTTATCCTGCTAAGAGATTTTGCTGAAATGATCGGGAGACTACAAAATCTTGTAGGCCTCTTATTTTATCAGCAAGTCATACTTTTGGTCTTTCCTTATTATTTATTTGAATATACATTTTCTTGAACCCTATTTTACCCGAAAGCACATTAGGGTTATAGTTATAGCCTGAGTTTATATTATTATAATGAGAATTCATTTGACGTGGGTAACCCAATCTTGCTACTTAAAATTAACACTTATATCTACTACAATAATTTGAATTATTTACAGGTTCTTAAATTAATTACATATAAAATTACATTGACGTGGGTAACCCAGTCTTGCTACTTAAAATTAACACTTATATCTACTACAATAATTTGAATTATTTACAGGTTCTTAAATTAATTACATATAAAATTACATTGACGTGGGTAACCCAGTCTTGCTATTTACAATTAACAATTATATATACTACAATAATTTGAATTATTTACAAGTTCTTAAATATATTACATATAAAATTACAAAACTCTTTATAGCAGCACGTTTTTGTGAACAAATTGAATAATGGTTTGTCATATATTATATTACAAAAATGTAAATGTCCGACCAAAATAAATCTTTTGTTTTCGAACACTGGACAATGAAACAGAAGGTAATCCACAGTCTGCCCTTCCTCACAGATACATAAATAGCCATTGTCCTTATGCAATTTAAATCGTTCTAGGTAAGCCCCAAATTTCCCATGACCCGATAAAAATTGTGTTAATATAAAATCCGGTATAATTTGGTTTCTATTTAAGCGGGTGTCGACGCTAGGAAGGTCTTTCCTTAGGAACTGTAATTTTTACGCTCTCTCCAGACAATACTGGAGAGACTCGCGCATCTAAATATCGACACCGCCATTAAATATATGAAAAAGACCCACACCACTTGATTAATAACTATAAAATATTTAATTTTTAATAACAATAATTTTAACTTACGTCAGTTTCATAGTTTTCAGTAACATATACTGTAGCTATATATTACACAGCCGTCACTCAGAAATTATACAAATGAAGATCTAATTTAAGATATTCTCTACGTCTACTTATATAACCCAAAAGGTTAGAGTTTCATATCATCAATAGGCTATATCATTAATATGTATAATAGTGACAAATACTCACATCATGGCATTAACTATAATATTTCACTTTTAATGGTGATAATGTCATCAAACCACCTCAAGTTGCGTAGTTTTTAATATCCAATACACAGCTGTACTCAGAAAATTACACACCACAGAATCAGATCTGTAAATTACTTTTAGTAGGCAAGTCTTGAAAGTTTTTAATAACCAATTATAGAGACGTTATAAAAATTACACAAATAAAGATCGACAAATTTTGTCATTATGATGTCACAGAATTTGCTTTGATTTGCTCTAAATATGTCAGCAATCCTGCAGGTCATGGCCTTCGTGTAATATTGCTTATTGTAGTGTGTGTGTTTTGTTTTATTCTGAAAGCCATTAGTTCTAAAAACTGACGACAGATGGATTTTGGGAAATAGGAAAATTATCTAGGAAAATTGATATTTCACTGAAAACTACTATTTTTCTGAAAATATTTGGGTTCCAAGCTTCAAAATGAGGAGTCATATACGAAAATCCGTTGAGCCGTTTTCCCGTAATTTCCATTACCAATTCAAATTATATACAGTACTAGTGGCTTGTGCAGCAAATACTGCTGCAAACTAAGTTCGTTAGACGTTCAAATAAAAATTTTTCAGATTTATTTTCAATGAAGAATACTTGTCTTTTTGATAGTTATTTGCTTCCATAATAATGAAACATACTCCCTCTGAATGGATTTTTTTAGGCCAAATACTTTTTCTTGAACCTATCCAACTTCAGTTTTTGAGTTTCAACGCGAAAACGCAAGTATCAATGTCAGGACGATAGCAGTAGCTATTTCAGGTCATTGTGGATTGTAGGCAAAAGTTAAAAAAATGTCAGGTTTGCTAAACTTTCGAACATTAGCATTTTCGTATAGCTGCTGCATGTAGAACTTGAAATGTAGAGCGTAAAATCATTTTATCCTACTAAGAGATCTTGCTGAAATGATCTGGAGACTACAACATTTTCTAGGCCTCTTATTTTATCAGTAAGTAATACCTTTTTATCTTTTCTTAGGAACTGTAATTTTTGCGCTCTCTCGAGCCAATACTGAAGACAATGACACATATCAATATCTACACTACACCGCCATTAAGTATATGAAAAAGACCAGCCCTACTGGGTTAATAAGTATAAAAATATTTGATTTTTAATAACAATATTATTATCTTACTTAAGTTTTGTAGTTATATATAGCAGCCACTCAGTAAATTATAGAAATGAAGAACTAAATTAAGATATTCTCTACATTTACTTACATAACCACAAAACGTTTCACTTTCATGTCATCAATATAGCATCAATATTATGTAGAATTAATGAAAAATAGATGCATCATGATATTAACTATAATAATATTTAATTTCTAATGGTAATAATGTCACCAAACCACCTCAAGTTTCGTAGATTTGAATATCCAATACACAGCTGTACTCAGAAAATTATACACTGCAGTTTTTAGTAACAAATTGAATTGAGCTCTAAATATGTCGGCAATCCTGCAGGTCATGGCCTTCGTGTAATAGCCTATTGTTTATTGTAGTGTGTGTTTTGATCTGAAATTCAATCAAGTCGGCCGTGATTCGATAAAATTAGTTCTCAAAACTGACAACATATGGATTTTGGAAAATAGGAAAATTGACATTTCACTGAAAACTACTACTTTTCCGAAAAAACTTTGGATGCCAGGCATGAAAATGAGGGGTCACTCATTAAAATCCGTTCAGCCGTTTTCCCGTAATTTCCATTACCAGTTCAAATTATATATATATATATATATATATATATATATATATATATAGATATTTTTATGCAATATTTAACATTATAATGTAAAAATTAAGAGTTGTTCCATTTACAGAAGTTACAGTACGTTGACAACTACAAATGAAGATAATACCAAGATTACTTCTTTCTGTAACTTAATTCTGATAATGGCGCAGAAACTAATACGCAAAGAAAGACAATCAAAGGACAAAGATCTTCGGAATAAAGAAGCCATACTATGACCAATGACGTAGCTCGTTGAACGAAGGCCGGCGATGTTCGTTCAGTGATCAGCGCTTCACCAAATGGAAGCTGAAGACACCTAACAAGGAGATATGGAAGTCCCTCACTGAATTTAAATGTCCTTCTACATTGTTCTATGTTATCGAAGCATACTACGCAGTTGAAGACAATATTATAGAAACATTGTACTACCAACTGTTGCAATATGGTGGTGGTACAAAGCTTAGCATCAGTTTTGCAACAGTATCTGAACTGTTCCCCCAAAAACTAGGCGTTTTTTTTTTACTTGGATTTACACACGCTGAAACAAGTACAAGTCTGCATTTGTATTGGTTTGGCTTTTCGAGGATCGAACTCAGGACGGGTATTTACACTTAGACATGCTTTGGTCCAATGTACGCCCTATATTTGCGATTACTGTCAAAATTCGACAGGTGACCTGGATGGCATTCGTGAATCCGACGCTGATAACAGGGCCATCTGCCCCGGTCTTTATATTTTTATTTTCAAAATTCAATTCACTGTGCAGTGATGATGCTTTTCTCACATAACTAAAAAACTATCGAACATTCTGTGATGAAATTTTTGTGTGTATTTATGCATGTCATATCTACAATACGACGCAAGATCACTTTTCTAACTTTGATAGATTGTCTGATAAAAAATAAATTCATTTAAAAATATTGTCAAATATCAGTATTTTCTATTACACAAAAAAGTATATATTATGTATTAAGGAATGTAGTTGAAAGAGCACGATATTGTCAACATGAGTTTCAGCAATAAATTTTTTTTTTTCATATAGCAGAGGAACAGTGTTTTATACATACCAATTTTTAATTATTGTACAAGATACAGTAACGGAGGAAAAAAGTTGAATATTTCCAAAAATTTTACTGCTGAAAGCTGTACCTAACCCCTTAAGTGACAAAATTAAATATGTTTGGTGAAATCGGTCCTAAGCGCTCGAGGACTTTCGGAATAATGACAAAAATAAAAACTGCCATAAAATTAATGTGCATGTAATCGCCTCTGGAATTCGTTACCTAATGACGTCAGGGACTGCCGGACTTTATCGCAATTCAAAATTAAATTCGAAAATTTTGTCTTAGCTAATGTTTTTTAGGTATTGCTAGAAGTATTGATTTGTGTTTTTTTTCTTTTTTAATCTATATTAAAATTGCAAGTTTCTTGTTCATGTTAGTTAATTAGTTAGAATACAATTAATTATGATACTTAATCACTCATTTGAAGTTTGTGTGATTGCAACCTGTGTATATATTTGTATGGCTTTACTTTGCTTAGTGTTTTTTTCTCTCTCTCTCTTTATTTTGTATATAGTGTATTTTTTTCTGTTTATTTCTATTATTGTATTTGTAATCCTGGTGTTGTGGAAGAGAAGGCCTGATGGCCTAAACTACACCAGAATGAATGAATAAATAAATAAATAGATAAATAAATAGATAAATAAATAAATACATAAATAAATACATAAATCAATACATCAATCAATAAATAAATACATAAATAAATACATAAATAAATAAATGCATAAATACATAAATAAATAAATAAATAAATAAATATATAAATACATAAATAAATGAATGAATAAATAAATAAATAAATACATAAATAAATAAATACATAAATAAATAACTGAATACACACATACACAAATAAATAAATAAATAAATACATAAATGAACAAATACATAAATAAATAAATACATAAATGAACAAATAAATAAATAAATACATAAATACTTAAATAAATACATAAAAATAAATAAATAAATACATAAATAAATAAATAAATACATAAATAAATAAATACATACATAAATACATAAATAAATACAAAAATAAATAAATAAATACATAAGTAAATAAATAAATACAAAAATAAATAAATACATACATAAATAAGTAAATAAATAAATACATAAATAAATAAATACATAAATAAGTAAATAAATAAATACATAAATAAATACAGTACATAAATAAATACATACATAAATAAATAGATAAATAAATAAATACATACATAAATAAATAGATAAATAAATACATTCATAAATAAATAGATAAATAAATACATAAATAAAGAAATAAATAAATATATAAATAAATAAATAAATACAGTACATAAATAAATACATACATAAATAAATAAAAACATAAATAAATACATAAATAAATACAGTACATAAATAAATACATACATAAATAAATACAGTACATAAATAAATACATACATAAATAAATAGGTAAATAAATAAATACATACATAAATAAATAGATAAATAACTAAATACATAAATAAAGAAATAAATAAATATATAAATACATAAATAAATAAATAAATATTTCGAGAGTACAGATGTTGCATTTTTAATGATCACGAGGCGAAATGCTGAGGAACTGGAACGATAAGCTAGAGCCGAAGCCTGGAATTCGATATGTGTCGGCCGCGTGACACGAACTAAGTAGCTACGTGCTCCGTGGTTATCAAACGGATCGTTACCTTCAGACCGTGAATACAGGAATTTGTCACCAACGCCAGGCTGACGCAGGAAGCTCAAACGTGATTACTCGCAGGCCTGCCTGCCGATCACTTGCCTGGGACGCACAGACTCACAGCTTTCCTTCAAGGAAACAGATACGTGGACATTTTTCTTATTTTTTTACTTTTTCGTTAAACGAAATGTAAGACAAACCATTGTGGTGCTCACAAACATTGCATTTTTGCTGTAACATGTGTCTTCAGCATCAGTGACAAAACACACAGAAACAATTGATGGCGCGACTCTTGCTGGTGAAAAAGTTTTTGTGCGAGATCGTACGTATTTGCTTGGTTTCCGCACAAAACCAATCCGCAGAAAGTCTAAAATTCCAATTCATTATTCCCAACCTAACACACATAACAATTTCCCTCTTCTTACCGCTTAAGCGCGACATTCATTTTACTGCTTTAGGCTTTTAACATATTATTTTTAGAGACATTTAACATAGTAATAATTATAAATTGGAAACTTACCACTGCAATTTCACCTAAATTGCACTGTTAATTATTGTTTTTAAATATTTGCCAAAATTAAGTAAACTCTACAACTCCACTAAAGTTACTGCATTCGTGATGTACATCACGGCCTGCTGGAGTATAGTAAACACAGAAAACATTTTAAAGCAACAATGTTGAAGATAGATATTTTTGTTTTGCAAATTTGCCGTCATTGAACAGAAACCAAGATGGAGATTTCATTGGAACTAATTAGAAATTCCTCTTTCAGGTATGTAATAAACGATCTTCGCACAAAATAATGTACGATACACAAGCGGTATGTTTTCTTTCAATTCTCGGAAATTAAAAAAGCTCAACTACGTTTCGCTTTTTCAAACTTTTCCTCGAACATGAAAACTTCAACATACCGCTCTTGTAACGTATATTACTATTATCGCACTATTTATTTACTCGAAATTCTCTTCCCTTGACACTTGTTCTAGCTACGTAGGGACGACATACAATGACACAGAACAAATGTTATTACCTCGCTTATAAACCTGGAGACTCGTCTTCTGATCATGCGCAGTGCCTCCTTTCTGGGACTTTGAAAATATCTGTGGCCATCAATTATTTCCAAGACTGTACATAGGTTCACTATGCTGGATATCTTTACGTAGGACCACGTGTGGGTGCAGAAATGTCAGTTTCCTGTCACAACAGACGAATCTGTATCGGCGACAGATCTTGTATTCCCCTAGACCTGCTTTCATTTACCTTGTTTCTCTTTGTATTTCCCTTCCCCACCTATCTTTATTTAGTTCTCCTTGTGTTCCCCTTGTTCTCCTCGTAGTCCCCTTGTTCTCCTCGTATTCTCCTTTTTTCCTTGCATTCCCCTTGTTCTCCTTGTGTTCCCCTTGTTCTCCTCGTAGTCCCCTTGTTCTTCTCGTATTCTCCTTTTTTCCTTGTATTCCCCTTGTTCTCCTTGTATTCCCCTTGTTCTCCTCGTGTTCCCCTTGTTCTCCTCGTATTCCCCTTGTTCTCCTCGTATTCTCCTTTTTTCCTTGTATTCCCCTTGTTCTTCTTGTGTTCCCTTGTTCTCCTCGTAGTCCCCTTGTTCTTCTCGTATTCTCATTTTTTCCTTGTATTCCCCTTGTTCTCCTTGTGTTCCCTTGTTCTCCTCGTAGTCCCCTTGTTCTCCTCGTATTCTTATTTTTTCCTTGTATTCCCCTTGTTCTCCTTGTGTTCCCCTTGTTCTCCTCGTATTCCTCTTGTTCTCCTCGTATTCCTCTTGTTCTCCTCGTATTCCTCTTGTTCTCCTCGTATTCTCCTTTTTTTCCTTGTATTCCCCTTGTTCTCCTTGTGTTCCCTTGTTCTCCTCGTAGTCCCCTTGTTCTTCTCGTATTCTCCTTTTTTCCTTGTATTCCCCTTGTTCTCCTTGTGTTCCCCTTATTCTCCTCGTATTCCCCTTGTTCTCCTCGTATTCTCCTTTTTTCCTTGTATTCCCCTTGTTCTCCTTGTGTTCCCCTTGTTCTCCTCGTAGTCCCCTTGTTCTCCTTGTGTTCCCCTTGTTCTCCTCGTAGTCCCCTTGTTCTTCTCGTATTCTCCTTTTTTCCTTGTATTCCCCTTGTTCTCCTTGTATTCCCCTTGTTCTCCTCGTGTTCCCCTTGTTCTCCTCGTATTCCCCTTGTTCTCCTCGTATTCTCCTTTTTTCCTTGTATTCCCCTTGTTCTTCTTGTGTTCCCTTGTTCTCCTCGTAGTCCCCTTGTTCTTCTCGTATTCTCATTTTTTCCTTGTATTCCCCTTGTTCTCCTTGTGTTCCCTTGTTCTCCTCGTAGTCCCCTTGTTCTCCTCGTATTCTTATTTTTTCCTTGTATTCCCCTTGTTCTCCTTGTGTTCCCCTTGTTCTCCTCGTATTCCTCTTGTTCTCCTCGTATTCCTCTTGTTCTCCTCGTATTCCTCTTGTTCTCCTCGTATTCTCCTTTTTTTCCTTGTATTCCCCTTGTTCTCCTTGTGTTCCCTTGTTCTCCTCGTAGTCCCCTTGTTCTTCTCGTATTCTCCTTTTTTCCTTGTATTCCCCTTGTTCTCCTTGTGTTCCCCTTATTCTCCTCGTATTCCCCTTGTTCTCCTCGTATTCTCCTTTTTTCCTTGTATTCCCCTTGTTCTCCTTGTGTTCCCCTTGTTCTCCTCGTAGTCCCCTTGTTCTCCTCGTATTCTCCTTTTTTTCCTTGTATTCCCCTTGTTCTCCTTGTGTTCCCCTTGTTCTCCTCGTATTCCCCTTGTTCTCCTTGTGTTCCCCTTGTTCTCCTCGTATTCCCCTTGTTATTCTCGTATTCCTCTCGTATTTCTTGCATTTCTCTTATTTGTCCTATTCCTCTTATTATGCTTGTATTCCCCTTGTTCTCCTCGTATTCCCCTTGTTCTCCTCGTATTCCCCTTGTTTTCCTTGTATTCCCCTTGTTCTCCTTGTGTTCCCCTTGTTCTCCTCGTATTCCCCTTGTTCTCCTCGTATTCCCATTGTTCTCCTTGTATTCTCCTTTTATATCCCTTGTTTTCCTTCTCTAACTCTCGTTTTTTGTATTCATCTTGTAGCGATGGCAGGGATTTTCGTTTTATGCGATGGTAAATTCCCAAGTTATTCCTCCCCATCGCATATTGTGAGCAGATATACATTATAGTTCATTATAATTTTATTTTATATTGTTTATAGTAGTTAGTTGTGGTTGAGTGGAAGAGAAGACCTGAAGACCTTACTTCTACCAGACGAATAAATAAACAAATAAATAAATAAGTCTGCCATAGGTCCCTATCTTCAGCAAGATTAACCAAGTCCTTAGCATCATATCCTACCTCCCTTTTTTTTTTTTTTTTTTTTTTTTTTTCCCACATTTATTAATATTTGAATAAATTACACATATGACAACTAACTGCATACAAATGCTATCATGTACAAAAATAGAGGCTAGACAAGAGACATTTTAAAATTATCTAGAACATCATATCATATGAACATGAAGGTAAACCAAACATGACATCAAACCATATGAACAGAAAACATGCAATATAAAAAAATAGCATTACTTGATGTAGCACCTTCTTTCATAACACACATATACCTTATGTTATATTATTCGTAACTCACATCATGCTGTTTTATATGCTCTGTAGTATTTTACTTCACTTTAACTAAATTCCTCGAATTACATCACACTGAGCTTGGTAAATAATACATCAACAATTCATTATTGTTTCATCAACAGATACACCTAACATTATACTCACAATGCATTATCTCAATCTGGCACAATATTTAACATCACAATATTAATCTGATTACTTCTAATGCAATATATCATATTAATTGAAATGCAGCCATATTATTTCATTTACATTATTTTAGCTGCCTCACACTTCATTACAGAATATTAAACTAAAAGACCTCACCTTATGGTACACCGAAATAGAAAGAACTTAATTCATTACAAATTATTATCTTATAACATCACATTAATTTCAATTCTTTACATGACACAAAGTCATCATCATTACCCTACTGTTATCACAATACATTACAACGAGTTATCCTAAGGTTGCTTTCCTTTCTGATCCTATTACATTGCTATAAATACAAAACAGTCACTTTTATCCTACTTCATCTTATTCAACTCTAATTACCGTACATTAAATCACAGCCTACAAATAAGTCAACTTATTTTTAACCTAAATACTAATTATACACCATAATTTCACATCATTTTGAAGTAAGTATAGCAAATAATTTTAAATATTAGCACAAAAACTGCCAACCTATATTATCATTAATATATTACAATATCTCAATTCACGGTATTCTAATATATCACATTTATCACTTCATATAATTCCTATCACATCATATTAACAAATATATCACTTAATATCAGATGAAACTAGTTACACCACATTCAATTGTATCATTATTGAACGCTTTTTTTTTAATACACATGATTATCCCTCTATTTTTTCAATATTTACATAATGCTAAATTAAAAGGAAAGAGCGATACATACTGAATGATACTGAGTAGTGCACAGTCCATTTAATCAGTCTCATGTCACAATTGTTTTAAGATACTATACTGTATAGAATATTAAGAGTTAGTAAAGCCAAACCAATATAATTGTACAACATAATGTTTGCTACCTGACCCATGAATTTTCTTTTCATCTTATTATCTATTCAATTCTAATAGTCTGAGTTCTTTTAGTATTTGGGATGACTTATCGTTCTTCGTTTCCAGTTTGGCAGCCTCTTCTTTCAACATATGTAAGAATTCTTCGATTTTGTGTAGGGGCTTTGTCAACTGGTAGTGCAGGAAACCTGAAGCAAGCCATACAGTTACAAATTTGTTTTGTTTTGTTGGTGGGTCTAATACCAATAATGTTTGGAAACAATCATGTATTTGCGAATCTGGCCATATTTTTACTAGTAAGAATTTTGCTGCTTCCCATATGGTTTTCGCAGCACCACAGTTTGTGACACGATGTTTCAGTGTGTCCAAACACCCACATTTTTTGCAGGCAGGAGAATCTGTTAAATTATGACGATGTCTCTTTTCTTCAGTTGGTATAATCTGGTTGAGATAGCAATACACTGTTGTCTTCCATGCAGTCGGAATGTTCGCCATATGCATATTGCGCCATATATTCCCCCATCTTTGGTTTGGCAACTTTTCCACAATACGCGGAATTTGCACATTTTTCTTCATGAGGTAAGTGTAGATAATCTTTGTGTTTTGATTCTTGTCATTCGTGGCTATTGTTGGGGAATATGACTCTATTGCTTCCCAAATCATTTTCAGCGACTGCGGTAAGATGGTTGTTTTACTGCATAGTAGTGGAATGTGTTTTTGCCAGAATTTGTTGTCCATGGGGTCGCTTTCATCTTGTTTCGCACGAAGAATATTCCGTGTCAAAAGAGCCTGACTTTTTTCTTTAATTGCAGTCAGCTGTAAACCTCCTTTCGTTTTTGGTAGATATAGTTGTGTTTTCGGAAGCTTGTAAAAATATCCTTTCCAAACATAGAATCTTATTGCTCGGTCTAGCACTGTGGAGTATTTTGTCGGAAGAGGCAAAATCTGTGCTACATACCACAATTTGGACAGGCAAAATACGTTTATATGCCATATCCTCTCAAAGAGATTGAGGGTTCTGTGTATATGCTGAAATATGGACGCTCGAGTTTTTGCAGATGTAATGGACCAATTGATATCAACCATTTCTTTGAAGGATGCACATACTGTTATTCCTAAAATCTTTGCTTCTCTTTTTATAGGGATATGATTTACGGTGTGTGTAGCAGGCCAATTACCTAATGGTACTAATGATGACTTTTGTGTATTTATTTGTGCACAGGATGCATTACTATATGTTTGTAGAATCTGTGGTAATTTTGTACACTCTTCTTCATTTTGGAGAAGGATTACAACATCGTCTGCATATACCCTGATCGTGAACATGGAGCATGTGGCTCGTCCAGTTTGTAAAATGTTATGTGACATTCTAATAAGTGGTTCTATACCAATAGCGAACAGGCACATTGACAACGGGCAACCTTGTCGTACTGATGATGCAATAGAAATACGTTTCGTAAAGAAACCGTTCACTTGAATTTTGGAGTTAGCACTATCATATAAGCTTCTTACAACATTAACAATTTTGTCTGGTATACAGAAGTGTTTCATAACACGTTGCAGATAGAGATGGTTCATTCTATCAAAGGCCTTATTAAAGTCTATTGATAACAGTGCTGCTTTTTCATCCGGGAATTCTTCATAATGTAAAATTGTATCACGAATGGTGACAAGGTTATGAATTATTGATTTGTCCGGTACACTGCAAGTTTGGCCTATTTCAAAAATATCTCGAAAGGTTGGTTTTAATCTGTTCGCTAGTATCTTCATAAATAACTTATAGTCTGTGTTCAAGAGCGTGATTGGACGATAGTCCGACACTGTACGTGGCTGTGTCACTTTCGGGAGAAGTATTACAATCCCATCACTGAAACCCTCAACTACAATCCCACTATCAAAAATGTAATTGAACAATTCAACTAATGTGTCCTTAATTAAAGTCCAGTGTATTTTGTACAGTTGATATGTAAGTCCATCAGGTCCAGGGGCAGTATTCTTGGGTGCAGTTTCTATTGCCATGAGAATTTCTTCTTCTGTAATTGGTAACTGAAGATCGCTTTGCTGCTGCAAATTCAAGTGTCTGTTCACATGCTTGAGTAAAGTGTCTGTTTCGGTTACAGAGGTGGGAGATGCAGAATAAAGGGATTTGAAGAAAGTTTCAACTTCTTTAATACAGTCTGAGTTAGATGTTAATTCTGTTCCTTCCGTTGTTTGGAGGTGGGATATATGTTTAGTCCTAGCGTTGCGTTTTTCCTTTACAAGATGGTATAGGGCACATCTT
Source organism: Periplaneta americana (assembly GCF_040183065.1). NCBI lineage: Eukaryota > Metazoa > Arthropoda > Insecta > Blattodea > Blattidae > Periplaneta > Periplaneta americana. The sequence continues at coordinate 8,274,030 of NC_091121.1, forward strand.
TCATCTTCGCTTACTGTTGGCGTTCTCGCACGTATCTTTACACCGTCCATGAATTTTTGTTGAAGAGCACAAATAGTCGATTTAATGTTTAAAATTTCTTGCCACTTATTACCACCTGTCTGTTGTGCATCATACAATTCGTTTAAAAGCTGATAGTAAAAGTTCAATGTTTCCCTATTTTCTGCGGCTCGAATGATACCTGCTTGTTGAAAATAGGCTTTTATTCCAGGTTTTATAATATTTAACCACTTTTGCAGGTTGTTGAGTTTGGAGTTGTTGGCTCTGATTGTTAATTTTTCAAAATGTTGAGAAAATTGTTCACTGATTTCAGGAATATATAGTAAGGTATTGTTCAGTTTCCAAAAGCTCTTACCATACAGGGGAAGAGGAATATCAGTCTTGAGTGAAAGGAGGACACAGTCATGGTCAGAAAATGGCGTGGGAAATACTTGTATACGGTAGACATATTTACTGTGTTTTCTGGTGATATAGAATCGATCTAATCTAGATGCTCCATTTTGTCGGCGAAACGTATATTCTACTCTATTACCATGGAGAAGCTCCCAAGTATCTACTAATTGTAGGTCTTGTGTCATATTAGTCAAAACTGGAGATGGGTTATACTGCCCCGTTTGATCTTTCGCGTGAAGCACACAGTTCCAGTCCCCACCTATCAGTAGACAGTCATATCTGTGGCGAAGGAAGAAAGGGAGTTCCTTACTTAGAAAATTTTCTCGTTCTTGGCGATGATTGGTTCCAGAAGGAAGATATACATTGAGCACCTGAATGTTGTTAACCTTCATGGATATCACTCGTCCGCTTGGATGTTTTTCAATGGCATCTACTGCAAGTCCACAACGATAAATAACTGCCGTACCACGATTTTCATCACCAGTATTAACAACGTAATCGTATTGCGGTCCTATGAAATCAAAGTTTTCTGTATTCACTTCCTGCAATAGTAGCATATCTATACTGTTTTGTTTTATGAATGCATTTAGTAACGACTGTTTATTTTTGCTTTGTAAACAATTTATATTTAGTGTCGCATAATTTCGTAGTAGCACCATATATTGAAGTATATAAAGTAGTGCAAGTATTGACTTGCAGTACGATATAGATATTCCTGTCTGCATATTCTACGTCCAAAAATATTTATGATTCACAGTCGGTAAGGAAGTCTCCAGTTCTATTGGTTTTATCTTCCTTAGGAAGAGATTTTCCATCAGCACCGTCCTTTTTACTGCCCTCTTTGGTACGACCGTAGATTGCGTAGGGGTGAGGTCTTGGACTATTCTTGATCTTGTTGCTAGGATACGTGTTTGTTGTGTTCTTTTCGCTGGCGCTGCTACCAGGAACCGCCCCATCATCGCGACTTCTTAGACGTGGGTCCCGTGCACACTCATGTTGCACCATAGGTTTAAGTTTCTTAGGTGGTGTTTCAGTAGGTTGCCCTAATTTTTGGTTTTCTTCGCGATCAATTGTGGATTCTCCAAGATCCAAAGGTGTTTTTATTCCAGATGAAGTATTTGTTATTTCCATGTCATCATCGATAACTGTAAGTAGTTCCTTATCCTGTGCGACCTCAGCTGCATCATTTGCTGTGGTGTCCATAATATTTTGTTCATCTTCAGTAGTCACTGTTTTTATGGCCTCAGTCTCTGATGCGGTGTCAGTTTCTTCTTCTACAGGTGCTTCCCGTTCCGTGGGACGTTCCATCGTTTGCATATCACGTGGCGCCTCACGTTGCTGTATGACTGTTCCCGAAACAATGTCACTTAATAACAGTTGTCGTTGTTTGACATTAACATTCATAGTGGTTTTCCTCTGAGGGCAGTCTTCTTTCTTATGATTGGGCTCATGGCACACATAGCATAAAATCGGTTGTCCCACATACGTGATGTGTGCGTTATATCCCGCAATAGATATCGATCCTGGAATATGCTTCTTAATTTCCATTTTTACCGCACGAACGCCATTGTTAACTGGGAAGGGATAAGCTGTGCTCCACTGTTCTTGTCTCACTGAATGAACTACACCATACGTATTTAACGCAGTTTGAATTAATGAACTCGGCACCTCCGGGGGTAAATTAAACACTCGGACAGTTACGGAAGGAACATCCGCCTTGCTTACTTTCACTTGTGTTTGTTCACCATTATTATATTTGAAATCTGTTGTACCTTCATGTTTGTGTATTAGTTTTTCATATATCGTGGGCGATATCACTTTTATATATAATGATTTTTCTTGTGTATTTAATTGCAACATATCTACCTGTTCCGTGGTTAAGTTGAGAGTTTGTTGTATCCAAAGATGTACATCCATTGCCATAGGACGAGTAGCACTACCGTCAAATTGTACTTTAATTGTATTAAGTCGTCGAATTGTAGCCATGTTTGGTTTTCCTGTTGTCACTTTTCTCAAATATGAAGAAAAGACACACGCGAAAGTATTCGTAAGAATGTAAACACCGCACGAAAATACTTCGGTTTAATACAACACTTATAGTATGCACACACTCCGCGTACACGAACTCACTAGATAACCGCTCCCGTAACCTCGACCGTACTCTGCCGTGGTTGAAGCGAGACTGTGGCCCTTAAATCCTCCCACAATACTATCCTGCCATCTACGTCTCGGCCTCCCGAAAGGTCTTTATCCCTCAGGTTTTCCAACTAACAGTCTATATGCAGTTCTGGATTCACCCATATGTACATGCCCTGCCCATCTCAAACGTATGGATTTAATATTCCTAATGTGATAAATAAATAAATAAATAAATAGATAAGTAAATAAATAAATAAACAAATAAGTAAATAAATAAATAAATAAGTAAACAAATAAATAAGTAAATAAAGAAATAAGTAAACAAATAAGTAAGGGAATAAATAAATATATAAATAATAAATACACAAATAAATAAGCAAAAAAATAAATAAGTAAATAAAAAAGTAATCCAATAAATAAATTAGTAAATAAAAGAGTAAGCGAATAAATAAATAAGTAAATAAATAAACAAAGAACAAATAAATAAGCAAATAAATAAGTAAATAAAAAGTAATCGAATAAATAAATGAGTAAAAAAGTAAGCGAATATATAAATAAATGAAATAAATAAATAAATAAATAAAAAGAAATAAATAGGTACGTAAGTAAATAAATAAATAAAGAATAAATGAATACATATATAAATAAGCAAATAAATAAATAAGTAAATAAAAAGAAATCGAATAAATAAATGAGTAAAAAAGAAAGCGAATGAATAAATAAATAAAAGAAATAAACAAGTACGTAAGTAAATAAATAAAGTATAAATAAATAAGCAAATAAATAAGTAAATAAAAAGTAATCGAATAAATAAATGAGTAAAAATGTAAGCGAATGAATAAATAAATAAAATAAATAAATAAAGAAATAAAAGAAATAAATAAGTACGTAAATAAATAAATAAATAAATGAATAAATAAGTAAATAAATGAAAAGTTCTTCGTCAAAAGCGGTTCTGGCCAAGTCATATTTGGTCAGTCATGTCTTTCTGGACTTCATGTAAACTATACTACTATTCATGCTTACTATTTACAAATCAATTTATTCCGAAATGATATATACATTTTCTGACGTTATTTTCAAAGATTGCGATACCAAGTCGAAATGAGATTGAAAAAGAATGATTTTTTATGCGTTCATTCCCCTTTACCGATCGATGGTCCGTCTTTCAGGCATTATTTGTTTAACAATACAGTACAATTTATGAATGATAACCAGGGAACGGATTTATATGGACTAAAAATATATGAAATATGTAAATATATATGTAGTTATTTTTACCAAAATATGGAATTAAATATGGATTTTTACCAAAATATGGAATTAAATATGGACTTAAAATTATAAAAAAATGACTATGTACGTTAAATATTGGTACATTTTAATCAAACTAAACAAAAAATATAATGGACGTACCTTATCTTCCAATGTAGTTTCAACAAAACACAATTTTTATTGTCTGTTACCATAACAATAGGTTACAAACATTTCTTTCAAGTGCTGAAAAGTGAATCTTCTTCTATTGTCTCTGAGGATAGATTTATACTGACTAAAAGAGCGTTCGACGTCACAAGAAGTAACTGGTACATAATTCAATTTCACAATGTCTGCTGGGGATAAGTCCAAGTTAATCTTCACTGTTGATTCACCACTCATCACAGCAACAACCTTTTGTAGTTCTTCATATCCAGGGTTTTTTGAAAGTACAGTGTCCACCTTAGCTCTTACTGCATCTGCAACTTTACCTCTACCACGATTCAGTTGTTCCACAGTACTATTTATAATTTCAAAACTTTCAGATAGTGAAAGGTGCCTATTTTGGAGACTTTTGAGCGTTTTTATGATGCATGAAAATGTATGCTGAATGTGAGCTAAGTCATTCTTCACACTTATGTCACAGGTAACTGTTTTCGCAGTATCAATTGAGACTGCATCTTCAGAGTCCAATGCAAGGAGAACATTGTTAATAGAGTCTATATGTTCGGCATAATATTCAACTGCTTCTAGCCATGTACCCCATCTAGTTAAAATTGGCTTTGGTGGCAATGGAATTTCAGGGTACATTTCTTTCAACACGTTAACTCTACTGGGAGCTTTGAGAAATACTTTTTTCACTGATGAAATCAACAAATCTACTTTAGGGAAATTGTCTCTGACCACTTCTGCCACACGATGAAATGCATGCGCCACACAAGTAAAATGAGTCAATTTAGGATATACAACAGATAATGCTTGTCCAGCTTTGACCATATAAGGGGCAGCATCGCTAATAAAGAATAACACATTATCGTACATAATACCCTTTGGCCACAGGATACCCATAGCTTCGTTGAACAGTTTAACTATAGTTTTGTTATTGCACTTTTCTAGAACATCACAATGTAAAAGAATTCGTTCAGAATATTGTTCACTTAACAAACCGATAACTACATTACCAACAAGTCTACCTTCTTTGTCGGGAGTCTCATCAATGGAAACCCAAATTGAACTATCTTTAATTTCATCTCTTATCTTCTGTATTGTCTCATCGTAGATGGATGGAGCATACGTCTTCCTAAGTGTTGACTCATCCGGGATTGTATGTTGAGTATATTTTTCAAGGAATTCCCTGAAGACCTTATTCTTTAGTTTGTAGAGAGGAATATCAGCAGAGATGAGAGAACGGCACAGGTCGATGTTAAACTCAGATCTTACATTCGATGTTGTTGGTTGTGTTAAAAACAATTGTCTCTGCTTGGAATTTAGTTGTTTGTTGGCCTGATGTTTACTAGTTGTAATGTGTTGTTGCACCAGGAACTTTTGTGTAGATGATACTGCACACTGACACAAATTACAAAATAATATTTTATTGTCAGTTGATAAACCATCTTCTTTAAATTCTGAAATGTAACTTGTTAGTTTTGATTTTAAATTGACTGAATGACGTACTTTTGGCATATTTACCGTCTTTATAGTATGATTTACAAAACTGAACCTATGTGTACTCTGACTGGCATTTAACTGTTGAGCTGCACAACTGAAGTCTGTTAAAAATTTTAAATTAAATTAATACAGTTTTGTAACTTACTTTCCCATTGTTGATAGGACTGCTAATTTTCAAATAACTCTGATGTTAAAGGGATTACTGAACATGTGTTTAAATCTCTATTGTTGAAATGTATTTTTAAAAGTTAATGGAATTTTGTTTTGTTTTATTGTTAAACCTAATATAATATGGACTGTTTTATATGAAATATGGAATATATATGGAAATTAACGAAAATATGTACTAAACTCTAAAATATGGAAAAATATGGAAAATAAAAGTAGGATTTTTCAACCCTACACATTGTGAAACATAAAGATAATGCAAAATATAAATTATATTAGCTTTATAAGTAAATATGTATTTACATATAAATCCTTTCCCTGATGATAACAAAAATGTCTTCGCCTTTTCTATGTTTTTTAATACAATTCGATGTTCTGTTCGGTTGTATGTGTCACATCAGGAAATATGTTGGGATCATTGTGGTTTATCAAACTCACTTTGTTTAATTTATTTAGTTGATTTCGATATTCGAGTAGAACGCTTTATAGATAACAATACCAGTCAAAACACTAACAGTGAAAAATTAGAACTATGTAAAAATTCGTACAGGAGACCTGTGATATACATTTAAATTCATACCATGTCAAAATTCAAGTGTTTCGGATTTATTTGAAGCGGAATTAGGTTAAAATAAACTCACATGCAGCACAAACTTTCATTTTCGCTTTATTTCCAGTAGCAGCTTTGATATAAAATACCTGGGTTATTTATAGCTTCATAACACCGAGACTTTGTAAACAAGGGTACATGACGAGATATCAAAGCAGCTTTCATACTCGATGCTTTGATAACAAGCACAGAATAAGTGATTCTAATAACATTACTAAACCCTGCACAGTAACGCAACGGATGCCATAGACCATAAAGATGAAAGTTTTCATAACGTTTGAGTAGCTTGTTGAAATACATTCGGAAATGCTATAGAATAGCTGTATCAAATTATTGTTTATTTTAACAGATGACTGATACTCGAGATCAATATTGAATCACAGTTGACTGTTATTTCTAAAATCAATTACAAACTAATTTGTTTCTGATTTAAGATGACGAGCATTTAAAGATTTTTTTCAACTCAAAACACAAATTCTGAAAGAAATATACAGGCTGTTCATTAAGTATGAAATATTTATTTTATTGGGTTATTTTACGACGCTGTATCAACATCTAGGTTATTTAGCGTCTGAATGAAATGAAGGTGATAATGCCGGTGAAATGAGTCCGGAGTCCAGCACCGAAAGTTACCCAGCATTTGCTCGTATTGGATTGAGGGAAAACCCCGGAAAAAACCTCAACCAGGTAACTTGCCCCAACTGGGATTCGAATCCGGGCCACCTAGTTTCGCGGCCAGACGCGCTGACCGTTACTCCACAGGTGTGGACAGTATGAAATATTACTCTTAACTCTTAACTTTTACCATTTTTAATTTCACAAAAACAAGTTTAGTACAAAAGCTGTTGGAGATAAACCATACAATATCATACCAGTGTTCGAAAAAAGTTATTCAGCCACACAGGGTGTGATAGTAAACTTTAGGGGAGAGTCGGGTAGTATCGTACATCGGGTAATATCGGACAGTGAGTTTCTTTCATCTACCACACGATGATAGTACCTGATTGACATGGTTACGTTTCTGTGATGTCGCATAGAGAAACGTAACCATGTCATTCAGGTACTACCATATGGTGGTAGATGAAAGAAACGCACTGTCCGATATTACCCGATGTCCGATACTACCCGACTCTCCCCTATTTTTTTTAAACGGCATCCTATTTTAAGATTCACATATTCCGAATCTGAAGTCTGATTAGTGTAATATGTAGCTAATCAGCTATGTATGCAATGGAGGGGGAAAAGAACTGGCCACCCTATCCCATTATCACCTGGCCTAGTTGCCTCATAAGTGGTGTCTTGTTAGTAACACTTGTGAGGTTCAGATCTATCTTCGGACAGCTGACTTAAACAACTACATATTCCGAATCTCCACTAAATTTTACTTATGAATTTATTCTTCTGTTTTTAATTGGTTATTTTACGACGCTTTATCGATTGCTGTGGTTATCTAGCGTCTGAATGAGATGAAGATATAATGCCAGTGAAATGATTATTCTGATCAGCTTTGTATTGTCTTGTTACATTCTTTTACGTACGCTGTATACGTACAGGAATATCGTAACACGAAAAAGAACCGCGAGAATATATTATGACTAGGGCTAAGATTTTGATGAAATTGCATCTTTTTTCTAGTAAGCCAGAAACATAGCTGCTTTATTATTTATATGTTATGTGATAAACTGAGTGTTTTAAGACATATTTCTTAGGCCATTTTTTTTTTAATTTTTGCCTGTTTCAACTCATAACAGCATCTTTTGTTTTATTCGGACATTTTTTAGGCATTTTCATTTAATTTTGGTCACAAATCCCCATTATTAATATAAAATAAGTTTATTTCCTTTGATATTTGTCTACATATTTTGTACATTAATACCCTTTATTTTTTTACTTGGTTATTTAACGACGCTGTATCAACTACGAGGTTATTTAGTGTCGATGGAATTGGTGATAGCGTTATGATAATTGGTGAGATGAATCCGAGGATTCGCCAAAGATTACCTGACATTTGTCTTATAGTTGGGAAAACCTCGGAAAAAATCCAACCAGATAATCAGCCCAAGCGGGAGTCGAACCTGCGACCGAGTGAAACTCCGAATCGGCAGGCAAGCGCCTTAACCGACCAGGCTACGCCGATGGCTAATACCCATTATTTTGTATAATATTTTAACCTTTTTCTACACAAATATTGCCATTTGAACGTAGTACACTCAACCATCCCTTCAATATAGACTCCTCTATACCTGCTAATTCCGGGTAACAGTGGCCTTATGGTGAGCTACATGGAAATTACATCAAGTAAAATAATTAATTAAAGTGTACCACTTAGAAAAAATTATGTAAAATTAAATAAATTTAAATGTTGGTACTACACGTAGAATTTAATTTAATTACTAGTCTAAATATTAAGTACCGGTAGTACAAAACCTCTTTTCCTACTAAGCCAATTGTGTAAGATCAATTTTAGGGCATTTTTAAGGGCATTTTTGAAAGATTTTTAGATCATAAATTCATTGTTTTTAGGACATTTTTTCATGATTTATAGGTCATCAAAATCCTAGCCCTAATTATGAGAAAGTTTGTCTCATCTCCATAACAACGATTGTTAAAAACATCGGTATGATTCGTGGAAACGTAAAAGAAATCAATTTTTTATATTGCTCAGACAAAAAAACGACGTCACACGGCATCCTGCAGGCTTTGCACAAAGAAGATGATGTAATGTTTATTTACGATGGGAATATATGGCATACAGATATTCTGTGAACTGTCACAACATGTTCCGTAGGCTAACAAAACACAAGAGGAAATTTCCCGAGACAGTTCAATCACATCCTGCGCCACCAACACACACAAATAACACAGGGTTGCCATGTTCAGACGTTTTATATGACAAAGGGTCATTTTTATGACTTTTTCATGCTCTCTGCAAAAATGAAATCAGTTTTCGTCAAACACCCACAGTTCTTAAGTACTTCCTTAAGTGCACTATAATTAAATTTCGCGCGTAATCTTATACTGCAATTGATATATAATCTATCGTAAAATGATTGAACAATATCGACTGTGAAACAATCGATACTTCTCGAGTTGTCTAGAAGTACACAGAAGGATTACATCATACCACAGTCTAGTATATACAGTCACGAAGCTTGAGTTGTGAGGGTGCTAGGAACAATAGACTGTGCAAGTACTATTTTGCATTGTCTGTAATGAAGCGATATTAGCGATCCTAGTGGTTAGTAACTGGGAAAAGGAAATTGTACCAGAACAATGGAAGGAGTCCATAATCGTACCTATCTTTAAGAAGGGGGGCAAGACTAACTGTAGTAACTTTCGAGGAATATCACTTTTGTTGACGTCGTACAAAATTTTGTCCAATATTCTTTTGAGAAGATTAACTCCATATGTAGATGAAATTATTGGTGATCATCAATGTGGTTTTAGACGTAATAGATCAACTATTGACCAGATATTTTGTATTCGACAGATAATGGAGAAAAAATGGGAGTATAAGGGTACAGTGCATCAGTTATTCATAGATTTCAAAAAGGCATATGACTCGGTTAAGAGAGGTTTATATGATATTCTTATTGAATTTGGTATTCCCAAGAAACTAGTTCGTATAGGTCAGTTTCTGTCAGATGCGTTTCCAATTCACTGTGGGCTAAAGCAAGGAGATGCACTATCATCTTTACTTTTTAACTTTGCTCTAGAGTATGCCATTAGGAAAGTCCAGGATAACAGAGAGGGTTTGGAATTGAACGGATTACATCAGCTGCTTGTCTATGCGGATGACGTGAATATGTTAGGAGAAAATCCACAAACGATCAGGGAAAACACGGAAATTTTACTGGAAGCAAGTAAAGAGATAGGTTTGGAAGTAAATCCCGAAAAGACAAAGTATATGGTTACGTCTCGTGACGAGAATATTGTACGAAATGGAAATATAAACATTGGAAATTTATCTTTTGAAGAGGTGGAGAAGTTCAAATATCTTGGAGCAACAGTAACAAATATAAATGATGCTCGGGAGGAAATTAAACACAGAATAAATATGGTAAATGCCTGTTATTATTCGGTTGATAAGCTGTTATCATCCAGTCTGCTGTCAAAAAAACTGAAAGAATTTATAAAACAGTTATATTACCGGTTGTTCTTTATGGTTGTGAAACTTGGCCTCTCACTTTGAGAGAGGAACATAGGTTCAGGGTGTTTGAGAATAAGTTGCTTAGGAAAATATTTGGGGCTAAGAGATATGAAGTTACAGGAGAATGGAGAAAGTTACAAAACACAGAACTGCACGCATTGCATTCTTCACCTGACACAATTAGGAATATTAAATCCAGACGTTTGAGATGGGCGTGGCATGTAGCAGGTATGGGCGAATCCAGAAATGCAAATAGAGTGTTAGTTGGGAGGTCGGAGAGAAAAAGGCCTTTAGAGAGGCCGAGACGTAGATGGGAAGATAATATTAAAATGGATTTGAGGGAGGTGGGATATGATGATAGAGAATGGATTAATCTTGCTCAGGATAGGTACCAATGGCGGTCTTATGTGAGGGCGGCAATGAACCTCCGGGTTCCTTAAAAGCCAGTAAGTAAGTAAGTAAGTATAGAATTTTCAAAGATTATTTGATTTATGTATTTCAATGTGTTAATATTGCATGAATGGAGCTATAAATATGACAATCATTATATACAAATTTTTTCATACGTGTTAAAAAAATCTGACTTCATATCTTCACCAGAAGCCAACAATTAATCAGAATCAACCTTCGATATTAAAAGTCTCGAACCTAAATTTAATTTCGCAGCTCTGTATAATTTTATCATCGCTTCTCTTTCCTGTACTGGCTGGTTCTTGCTGCGATCACATTCTGGTATTTCGCATTTCCACAGCTATTCGCTCACTTTACACCGCTGAAGGACATTAGCCAGACAAAAAAATTGCAGTCCATTCCTTTCCGTCAGCAGTCCTCGTCCTTCATCTCCTCACACTCATTCGTCTACAGTCCTTCCCCACATCATCAATCCAGCTTCCCTAGGTTGAGGGCAGCCGTAACTGCTGGCGAGGCTCTGAACAAACCATCGCCGCAAAGAAGCATTCGTTTTAAATTTTAGAGAGAAAGGAAAAGAGAAATAGAAGTTTCTAAAAAAAAGTCCCAAAAAAACTTTTCTGACTTTGTAAAACTACTTGTCGTTTTTTCACACTTTTTCTTTGGTATTTGAACCTATTCCTACTTGAGAAATTCATGGCATTCCCTACAATTTTAGACGCAGTACCACAATAGTAATATGCGTTACAAGAGCGGTATGTTGACGTTTTCATGGTCGAGGAAAAGATTGAAAAAGCGAAACGTAGTTGAGCTTTTTTAATTTCCGAGAACATGAAAACAAACATACCGCTCGTGTATCGTACATTATTTTGTGCGAAGATCGTTTATTACATACCTGAAAGACGAATTTCTAATTAGTTGCAATGAAATCTCCATCTTGGTTTCTGTTTAATGACGGCAACTTCGGAAAACCAAAATATCTTTCTTCAACATTGTTGCTATAAAATGTTTTCTGTGTTTACTATACTCCAGCAGGCCGTGATATACGTCTGTCTGTGCGAAGATCGTTTATTACATACCTGAAAGACGAATTTCTAATTAGTTGCAATGAAATCTCCATCTTGGTTTCTGTTTAATGACGGCAACTTCGGAAAACCAAAATATCTTTCTTCAACATTGTTGCTATAAAATGTTTTCTGTGTTTACTATACTCCAGCAGGCCGTGATATACGTCTGTCTTTTTTCCCCCCAGTCTATAAATGCGAACTTAAAACAAACGGTAAGGTTATGTAATGATTTATTTTTCATTTTAATATTTTAACAATATTATTTATATAACATATTGCAGTAATGACATCGGCATCTGGAATCTTGTTGATTTTTTCACGGCTTCCTTAATGTTACTTGTATCAGGAATGCAATAAGTTTCGTGGAGTAGTAGACTTTACTTAATTTTTGCAAATATTTAAAAACAATAATTAACAGTGCAATTTAGGTGAAATTGCAGTGGTAAGTTTCCAATTTATAATTATTACTATGTTAAACGTCCCTAAAAATAATATGTTAAAAGCCTAAAGCAGTAAAATGAATGTCGCGCTTAAGCGGTAAGAAGAGGGAAATTGTTATGTGTGTTACGTTGGGAATACTGAATGTGGTATTTCACACTTACCGCGTATTGGTTCTGTGCGGAAAACAAGCAAATACGCACGATCTCGCACAAACACTATTTCCGTCTCACAAAAATACCAGAATTAAAGCATTATCGCTTGAAAACCCAAGCAGCGAGTCTAAAATAATACAATCATGCTCGAAATCTGAAGAACGTCTTGGCTGGCTGGCTTTTCGACAGTCGAACTCGGGACATATCCGTAACTTAGGCGTACAGTAGCTGTATACATGCGATGACTGTTACAAGTTCGGCACGCAAATTGGGTGACGTTCGTGAATCCGACATTGACGGGCGGGTCATCCAACCTTAGCCACAAACTACGTTCAGTGTTTTCTGTTTTATTATATTTTAATCCAAAACTCAAAACCTATTTGCGATACGTGAAATTTGTTTGTTGACTGTGAAATCTCGCTAAAATTTACGTACCTATTTTACTTGCAACATATGTAGATATATCTCCTATAATTTAGAGTAATTGGCAACATATCAAGAATCTAAGACAATTATTGTTGCCTGTACTTGTTAAACATGTTATAATATAATATATAAAACTAGTTTTATTTTCGACAAGTATAATAATAGTAATAATAATTATTTATTTATTTATTTATTGATATTTATGTGCTGGACAACAGCCATTGGCCAAGAAAAGTCCAGCACAGTGATACAATTAATACATTAGAATGAACAACTATGGTACAAATTAAATAATTGAGTTAACAACAAAATAAAGAACATAGATTACAATAATTAATTTACAGAAATTAATACTATAAAATATTAGGGAAAGGAGTTGATTCTTACTACCAATTTGTGTATAAGGATTATGCAAATAATATTAGCAAAGACATTGCCATATTCTAATACTTCTATACATTGAATGGATCGAAATCGCCTACATGTAAGTTAGCATGTTTAATACATCTGGAGACCGGTGAGGATATAGAAGAGTTTGTGATGTCTCATGTCCTTCATAGGAATACGAAGTAGTAGTAGTAGTAGTAATAATAATAATAATAATAATAATAATAATAATAATGATAATGATAATAGATACGTAGAGATAGGCTGCTATTGAAACTTATCTAAGTTAGGTACTAGTCAGTCTTTCACTACGTATTATTATTATTATTATTATTATTATTATTATTATTATTATTATTATTATTATTATTGTCGGCCTCGGTAGCGTAGTTGGTATAGCGCTGGCCTTCTGTGCTCGAGATTGCGGGTTCGATCCCGGTCAACGTCGATGGCATTTAAGTTTGTTTAAATGCGACAGCTCATGTCAGTAGATTTACTAGCATGTAAAAGAACTCCTGCTGGACAAAATTCCGGCACACCGGCGACGCTGATATAACCTCTGCAGTTGCGAGCGTTGTTAAATAAATTGCACTTTAAATTTATTATTATTATTACTATTATTATTATTATTATTATTATTATTATTATTATTATTACAGTAAGGTAAATGTCAGAATTCGAAATGAAACAGTGCAACAAGTGGACAGCTTCAAATACTTGGGATGTACTATAAGCAGTAACATGAGCTGCTGTCAGGAACTCAAAAGAAGGATAGCAATGGCAAAGGAAGCTTTTGATAGAAAAAAGGAGCATCTTCTGCGGACCTCTGGAAAAAGAACTAAGAAAGTGACTAGTGAAGTGCTTTGTGTGGAGTGTGGCATTGTATGAGGGACAAACATGGTCATTACGACGAAGTGAAGAGAAGCTAATAGAAGCATTTGAAATGTGAATATGGAAAATAATAATAATAATAATAATAATAATAATAATAATAATAATAATTTATTTATTTAATCTGGCAGAGCTAAGGCCACTAGGCCTTCTCTTCCGCCTAGCCAGACTCTAATTCTAACTGAATACAATTGCTTACATAGTTATTACATTAATATCTAGACCATAAAACAACATGAAAGTAAATAATGAAAGTTGGATAAGTAATGTTAGTGTGACAATAATAAACATTGGTAAGAAATAGTGATAATAATAATAATAATAATAATAATAATAATAATAATAATAATAATAATAATAATAATGAGATAATTTAGATATTTATCTGTGATATATATAACCATTAAACATTGAGAAACCTGAAACAGCTATTATTGTTAACAAGAATTGTTAGAAAAATATTTCGTTAGCCTATTCTTAAATTGGTTTGATGTCTGACAGTCCCTGACATTACTCGGTAGGGAATTCCAAAGCCGAGGAACAGCCACAGTGAAAGAAGATGAATATGAGGATGTTCGTTGGGAGGGAATGCATAATATTGAGGAGTGTTGTGATCGTGTGTCTAGGTTATGGTGGGTGGATAAATTTTGAAAACGAGACGCAAGATACACAGGAGTGGAGAAATGCAATATGTGAAAGAGAAGGGAAAGGCAGTGGATTTTTCTACGATCTTCTAGACGGAGCCAGGACAACATTTCCAGGGATGGTGTTACGTGATCAGCCCGGCAAATATTGCAGACGAAACGGACGCACATATTATGAACACGCTGTAGTCTCTGCGCCGAAGTAACGCTTAGGTCAGTAAGCAGAATATCACAGTAATCGAAGTGGGGCATCACGAGTGTTTGCACTAACAGGATAGAGCGTGTGAAATGGACAGACAAAATACTAAATGAAGCTGTGTTGGAAAGAGTGGGTGAAGAAAGAATGATGCTGAAACTTATCAGGAAGAAAAAAAAAATTGGTTAGGTCACTGACTGAGAAGAAACTGCCTACTGAAGGACGCACTGGAAGGAATGGTGAAAGGGAGAAGAGTTCGGGGCAGAAGAAGATATCAGATGATAGACGACATTAAGATATATGGATCATATGCGGAGACTAAGAAGAAGGCAGAAA
Source organism: Periplaneta americana (assembly GCF_040183065.1). Taxonomy (NCBI): domain Eukaryota; kingdom Metazoa; phylum Arthropoda; class Insecta; order Blattodea; family Blattidae; genus Periplaneta; species Periplaneta americana. Next base: position 8,289,378 of record NC_091121.1, read on the forward strand.
ATAGGAAAGATTGGAGAATGCTGGATTTGCAGTGAAAGACCTGCCTCGGGCAGAACACACGCTCTCGCCATGAAACAATACTAACAATACCACCCCATCGCACCTCCTCATACTCATCCTCTTTCACAATAGCCCTGCCAAGACTCTGGAATTCGCTACCTGCTAGCATCAGGGACTGTCGAAATAAAATTCAATTCAAACGCAAACTTACTAGGCAGTTGGTCAGTAATTGAGATTCGTTCAGACATGGTTTCTTGTAAATAGTTCTCTTAATCTATCACAAAATATTTCAATATCCGGTAATTTCATCACTATAGAATTTTGTTATTCTAGGTTTAATTTGTAATTCAGTAAATACAAAAATATTCTTTGTTCTTAACTTCTATGATAAAATGTCTAGCTTTCATTAATCTGGTAATCTTGTCGTACTTTAATTTTTATTGTAATTGCAATTGTAAATTTAACATTAATTGTAATTTTATTCTTCATACGGCCATACCCGTGCGCTCCGCTGCACCCGTTAGAAATAAACATAGAGTAATCACATAATTAAAATAGGACATTTGATCCAGGGAACATTCGTGTTTGATAGAAGGATAAATCGTTTAATATGTTACTTAATTTAAATTGCATCCAAATAATTTAAATGCGATCATTTTGGTCCAGAGACACTCATTTGGTGCAATGACAATTCCTTTAACATGTTTCTTAATTTTTATTACACGCAACCATAGTTTAATGAAGATTGACATTATTTAGATTTAATGTGTATATTTTATTTTACTTGTTATAGGTTTCCATTGAATTATGGTAATAACTTAATTTTAACCCTTGTTTTCTACGTATATTCAGTAAATGGCGCTTGGCCCACTATGGATCTGAACCCGTCAAATAACTTCAATTATATTATATAATATTACATATTATATTATATTATATTATATTATATTATATTATATTATATTATATTATATTATATTATATTATATATTATATTATATCAGAAGTTGCTGTAATAACATTATAGCATTATGTCCATCTAGAGACACTACACTTTCCAATGGTGAGTTAATAATTAATTATACAAATCGGTTAATTTAGCTTCCGATATTACTTCATACAAACACAGAAACATTCTCTGTAGGCTATCTTTCATAGCTTTCGATTGTTGCTGTCCAAGGTCCCTTATAGACGAAGTCATTTGCTTTTTAATTCATTACACGGCCTTAGATGGCAGGTATTTTAATTTTAAAACTCATTTATCTCATTAAATATCAGTCCTATCAAAATTTTTCAAGGCATAAAACTTATCGCAAATTAGTTTTAAAGAAACTTTTGTTATGTAACATTTTTCACAAAAATCAATAATAAGCGAGATATTTCGATTTATTTAATTCAGGCCCCCTTATAACCCCCCTTTTAAATAATGTATTTTGAATGCCATGTAGCCTAAAATCTAAGTTACAACGAACTTAATTTATATTCCAATTTTCATCGAAATCCGTTCATCCATTATCGCGTGAAAAGGTAACACACATATAGACAGACAGACATACAAACAAAAATTTCAAAAAAGCGATTTTCGGTTTCAGGGTGGTTAATTATATATGTTAGGACCAATTATTTTTGGAAAATCGAAAATTACCAGAAAAATTTCGGCTACAGATTTATTATTAGTATAGATTATAGTTGTAATCCCCTGGTAGAGGGGCAGAGAAGGCCTGATGGCCTTATCTCTACCAGGTTAAATAAATAAATACTAATAAATATTTCTACTACGTATGTATAAGTATTGCTATTCAACGCGGAAATGCAATGAGCGTTTTGGGTACTCTTCCAGTGTCCAGCCCTTTGGACGAACTTTTTCTCCTGTAAAATTTTTTATCCCTATCTAAATGTTTATATTTAGTTTTTATATACGTGTAATTGTAACGGTGAAAATATTATATGTACATGAATGTATATGTATGTATGTTTTATGGACAATTTCTCGTTATACGAGACATTGCAGTGTATTATTTAAAAAAAATAAGGGCACGTCATGTCTTTGGTATAAATTGTAAAATAACAACAAATTCGTATACTCAAGAAGATGTTAAAAGTAAAGAACTCTTTCTTCCCTTCCGCCCTGAGTACTTCAGTAAGGGTTTACTTCAAGGGCAGTTCTCTATTCGTATATGCTACAGCTATTTACCGGTGTAAGTCATGGTTCCTATACGAAAATATTCCACTCAATAACAAGACAACGGCGTCTGACATTTAAGACGCCCTCTCGTAGAAGGCTGTCACTAACGTGCCGAGGTTTACAGAGAAGTCAGTGCGCCGAGTATTACGAGATGATGATCCACTCCATAAAATTAATTAACGGCGTCATAATGCTATACACAAGCGAGGGAATTTGGCTGTAATGCCGTAATGAACACACATTACAGCAGCGGAGTTACCAGCAGTAAGCCTGGTTGGTTGCTTTGTTCTGCTGTGCCCTCATATTCACAACGGGTTTACTAATGTACGGTATTATAGACTTATCTGAACATTTTATATGAATTAGCGGTATAACAAAGCCTTTGTACCTGCATCAGAATTCAAGAGTTCACATGCGACCATTTTAGGAACAGATATTATATACATCAATGCGAAAGCATCTCACGTTTCATTATTGTTCACAAATTACGTACTATACCAGTCCTATGCCCCGTTGCATGAAGCTCGAGATATCTATTTCATACCTATCTGTTCCATAACTTTATGGAATAGATAAGTTCGTGCCCGTTTCTGAGAGCATATCTATCTGTACAATAGCTATGAACAACATGATTTGAGTTTGGCCGCTAGATGGTGACACGTGTTTACAGTTTGATTTGATATAGTAAATTTGAACTTCAATTTAGTTACAAAAAAAAACATTTGTTATTGTTGATTCAAGAGTTCACATGCGACCATTTTAGGAACAGATATTATATACATCAATGCGAAATCATCTCACGTTTCATTATTGTTCATAAATTACGTACTATACCAGTCCTATGCCCCGTTGCATGAAGCTCGAGATATCTATTTCATACCTATCTGTTCCATAACTTTATGGAATAGATAAGTTCGTGCCCGTTTCTGAGAGCAAATCTATCTGTACAATAGCTATGTACAACACGATTTGAATTTGGCCGCTAGATGGTGACACGTGTTTACAGTTTGATTTGATATAGTAAATTTGAACTTCAATTTAGTTACAAAAAAAAACCATTTGCTATTGTTGATTCAAGAGTTCACATGCGACCATTTTAGGAACAGATATTATATACATCAATGCGAAAGCATCTCACGTTTCATTATTGTTCATAAATTACGTACTATACCAGTCCTATGCCCCGTTGCATGAAGCTCGAGGTATCTATTTCATACCTATCTGTTTCATAACTTTATGGAATAGATAAGTTCGTACCCGTTTCTGAGAGCATATCTATCTGTACAATAGCTATGTACAACACGATTTGAATTTGGCCGCTAGATGGTGACACGTGTTTACAGTTTGATTTGATATAGTCAATTTGAACTTCAATTTAGTTACAAAAAAAAAACCATTTGCTATTGTTGATTCAAGAGTTCACATGCGACCATTTTAGGAACAGATATTATATACATCAATGCGAAAGCATCTCACGTTTCATTATTGTTCATAAATTACGTACTATACCAGTCCTATGCCCCGTTGCATGAAGCTCGAGATATCTATTTCATACCTATCTGTTTCATAACTTTATGGAATAGATAAGTTCGTGCCCGTTTCTGAGAGCATATCTATCTGTACAATAGCTATGTACAACACGATTTGAATTTGGCCGCTAGATGGTGACACGTGTTTACAGTTTGATTTGATATAGTCAATTTGAACTTCAATTTAGTTACAAAAAAAAAACCATTTGCTATTGTTGATTCAAGAGTTCACATGCGACCATTTTAGGAACAGATATTATATACATCAATGCGAAAGCATCTCACGTTTCATTATTGTTCATAAATTACGTACTATACCAGTCCTATGCCCCGTTGCATGAAGCTCGAGATATCTATTTCATACCTATCTGTTCCATAACTTTATGGAATAGATAAGTTCGTGCCCGTTTCTGAGAGCATATCTATCTGTACAATAGCTATGTACAACACGATTTGAATTTGGCCGCTAGATGGTGACACGTGTTTACAGTTTGATTTGATATAGTCAATTTGAACTTCAATTTAGTTACAAAAAAAAAAAAACCATTTGCTATTGTTGATTCAAGAGTTCACATGCGACCATTTTAGGAACAGATATTATGCTCGAGATATCTATTTCATACCTATCTGTTTCATAACTTTATGGAATAGATAAGTTCGTGCCCGTTTCTGAGAGCATATCTATCTGTACAATAGCTATTTACAACACGATTTGAATTTGGCCGCTAGATGGTGACACGTGTTTACAGTTTGATTTGATATAGTAAATTTGAACTTCAATTTAGTTAAAAAAAAAACCATTTGCTATTGTTGATATAGGATTTTGTCGAATTTTTAACTTCGCAGTGGATAAAAACATAATATTCAACATAGATGATGCAGATATTTAACGACTTCAGTACAATTTGCGCTCTCCGAGCCGGCTCAAAGCTCATGAGCGGAATGCAGATATTAGCTGCGCTCTGTATAAGGGTGGACTGGAAAAAGGGGTGATCTCGTACAAAATATACACAAAAAGAAGTACTATTACGAGTGTTTATGAAGTGAATTCCCGTTCAGTGTTTAGAAAACTATCTTGGACTATTATTAATTAATAAAGAAATAGGCCTATTTATTTTACAGAAATAATAGAAATTCTATAGCTACTGAAATGTACAATATCATTTTGTTATATTTTTATTTATCAGTACATCAAAACGAGGTTTTATGCTGTTGGCATCTGAAAGGAACAGTAGCCTACTGATCGTAATGAAACATCAGTTACAGATGTTCGATGTCTGCCTTTATTAAAGTTGATTATAGAAAACAGTTGCTCACAAGTATAAACGTTGAGCCAAACATAGCAATCCTTTTCACAGCCAGCCTGTGTAGTCCTGGATATTATTGCTAATGTTTAGTCTTGTAAAACTCAACCAGGCTAGTAGTATTATTCAAACGATCTTTAGCCCTTAGGTCACATTGAAGATCAATAAGTTCGAGCTGTAAATCGTTAAATGTTGTGTTCCTTCTTTGAGATTCCTCCATACTGTACTGTAGCAGTAGGTAAGCAACGTGAAACAGTTACTGAGAATAGGCCTACAAACTGCACTCCACTAGATAACTGAGTGGTCGTTTCCCTCTCCTCTACCTATAGCAAGTCTATGTCATTCTGACGTATCTTCCTCTCCGTTATGTCGAAAATATATATATTTCTGTGAAAATTTTTAAATGCAATTCTTTAGCATCACAATGCTAAATACATCCTGTAGGCTAATGAGAATGCAAAAAATATGCCATCAAACATAAGTCCAAAAAATAAGTTGTCCAAAAATCCTTTTAGATTTCATATCATAGTTCCCATTTCAGGTGACTGAACGTTCATTTGTTACGGTATTTCATTATATATTACAACTCTTAATACTTTGAATTGTTCTTTTAAAAAGTAATTTTTACGCAATCTCTATAGAAGTTTCCATGTTAAAATGTCGAAAAACATTTTTAGTTGGTTATTTTATGACGCCTCATCAACTGCTATGGTTATCTAGCGTCTGAGTGAGATGAAGGTGATAATGCCAGCAAAATTAGTCCAGGGTCCAGCGCCGAAAGTTACCCAGCATTTGATTTTTAATGGGTTGAGGAGAATCCCCAGAAAAAAACCTCAACCAGGTAACTTATCCCAACCAGAATTTGAACCCAGGCCCGCTAGTTTCACGGTCAGACGTGCTAACTGTTACTTCACAGCGGTGGATGTTGTCTTGGACAACATTCTGAACACAATGAAGTTTTACCAGCCTAAAAAGATCGGCAATGACATTTTTTCTCCAAAAAATTAACATTGCGAACACCAACAAGGTACAGTGCAGTGTAGGGTTATAAAATCAAATTTATGATATTGACAAAGTAGCCTGGGTTCAAAAAAAAAAACTTAAACGCGACATTATTGACTCAAAAGTGTAGACTGCTGCTGAACCCGAAATTTTATGAGACAATAAAACCTTAAATTGGAACTTGTCCAATTCTCTCCTCAACTCCCTTTACATCCATTTTAATATTGTGGTCCCCGCCATATTCCAATTGGCCGGCATCCAGGGGCATATCCAAGAGGATGCGCAGATCAATTTTATTTATTGTTTCATTACTACTATTTCTGGTTTCAAATTCCAGTGCGCATAACCATATGAGAATACGAAAAACAAGCCGTTTCTTGCAGTCGTAACAAGGAAATCACGCCGTAGAGCGTATCCTTCAGAAACTCGTTTAGAATTAAGTCACAGTCGTATTTTTGGTATTCTATTCTAAAATCAAAATGGCCTTTTTAGGGATAAAGTAAGCAGTGTCTTGTAAGTACACATATTTTATGGTTTACGTTTTTATAGTACTAACTAGAAATTCTCCACGGTCTACAGCAGTCATGAGAAAAAGTGCCTGATTGATTTCACTCCCCTTTGTCCGCGTTTTAATCCCTTCCACCCGTTATCTCGACTTCCCTACCTTTACTAGAGAAGAACCAGTATGTCTTTCATAACTAGATCCCGGATGTTAGGCAAAATGCCTTTTTTTAAACTGTGTGTTTGTATGAAAGACCTATTAGAGATAAACACGTTTCCACACATTTGGGGACGGTAGGCCCAATTTTTATTTTGCCTTTTTTGCCTACTTTAGCTCCCGTTGCCTATTTTAAGGTTAAATGCCTTTTTTTAGCCTTTTTACTTCGTTGTTGTACATATTCTATATATTTTAATGCATTTAAAATAAACCGTACATAAATTTGATCAAAAAACAAAAAAAGAGCGGTTGTACAAATTAAAAATATATATTCACCTCACAAAAATATTTGCTGCGAATCTTATTCTCCAGCAATACATATGTTTTCAAGAAGTCGCAAACTTTTCTCCCCTACCGATTCCATCTTTTACGTCACTTAACAAAGATGTTTGAACAGTATAACCCTCAGTGCTCAGGTCACTTCGGGGTTAATCAGCGAAAGAAAGGGGATGAGGGAAGTATTAAAAGCAAGTCTCCAGGTCCCGTTACTGTTGTCGCTTGCACGCACAAGTCACGCGTACTTTGAAGTCTCTAATCCCTTCTCACACCCCCTCTTTTTGAGACAATACACAGTCGGTTTTTCCGATCTCTGAAAGAAAGTAGAGACAGTCCTTCTGAAATATGTTGTTTTAAGTTTGCTCCAATCACTTCAGTAGACGTAGAAATATCCTCCAACATGAAAACGTTCTCTTTGACAGGCGGCTCACTATGACAGTTGACAACTTAAAAAGATCTTGTTGTGACATGTAACCAAGGAAAATGAGTACCGTATGGGGTAGTTTATTAAGAATTTGTCTTTTTTTGTCTGTTTCCATGGATAATAAATGCCTATTTCACTACCTATTTTTACTGTTTTTAGTGCCTATATGCCTGCCTATTTTAACCAAAATAAATGCCTAAACATGCGGGCTCTATTTATATCATTTGAGTTGACATCAGTGGTGGAGTCATGTCTCGTGGTAGAGCAAAGAAATATGTTTTCAAACTCGAATGAGAACTAAAATACTTTTGTGTCGCTCATAATGCTAAGGCATTTTGTTTGTGCCCTGTGTAATATGCGACATTTTAACACTGTTCACGCAAAGGATTGCAATGATCAATGTTTTTCAAGCGCATTTCAATTATTTCATTTCATTTTTTTCACATTGTGGTTGTTATATAGGTAGTTGGCTGTCTAATTATATATTTACAAAATGTTTGTGATTTTAAATATTACGAATTACGCATATTTAAAATATTACGTTTTATATTCCTTTAGCATAGACCCAAACCGTCTCACAAAATTATGAGTTAAAGGATACTAGATATGACCCCGCTTCACTTTGTTTAGGAACATCACCGCTAAGACACTTCCTTTTCTTCTCGTAATATAGATGTAAGAGCTCAACGAACTCAGGTCTGTTTGTCTGTCTCAGTAAACTACCGCTCACTCCCTTTCTGGCTACAACGTTGCAAACCAGTCGCATCGGTCAGTGGCTTCAAATTAGTGAGTTTTAAATTAAATTTACACGAAAACCGTCCATCCTATTGAAATACATCAGTGATATAAATTATTCTTTATCAGATTTTCTGCCGATATGGACAAAAATCACGATCCTACTCGTAACAGTTACCGAGGGTGTTAAACATTTGGGGGAAAAGCATTTTTTTCTGAGAAAACTATGAAATTTCCACCAATATGGTATTACATTTTTTGTTATTCGCTCTGAAAATCTGCAGTGTTATTTCACTTCCACTATTCATCCTCTTTTACTGTCCCAGTCCCCCGTGAATGGGATTCTCTATCTCAGAAGATTAGTGGCTGCCAGACAATAACCACTTTCAAGAAAAGGCTAAACGATTTCTTACGGGCGCAGTCAAATTGAAGTTATAATTGTGATCGAGTTTAATAATTTAATTTAATTTAATTTAGGTATGATTATTATTATTATTATTATTATTATTATTACATAATTATTTTATTGTTGTTATGAAGATAAAAAGAATTGTCATTGTATTATATTATGTATTATATTGTATTGTATTGTAGTATTGTATTGCTTTGTATTGTATTGCATTAATTATGTTATATTCATAGCATTGTAGTAATTTTCTAACATACTGGTTGAGTGGAAGAGAAGGCCGAATGGCCTTAACTGTGCCAGTTAAAATAAATTATTATTATTATTATTATTATTATTATTTTATATATAAACTAAATAAAAACATTTACATAGAGATAAAAAATTTTACAGGAGAAAAAGTTCGTCCAAAGGGCTGGACTCTGGAAGAGTACCCAAAACGCTCATTGCATTTCCGCGTTGAATAGCAATACTTAAGCGTTGACGCAAATAAGTAGTGCAACGGCTATCACCAGTAATGGAGATCAAAATTTGGCCGATTTGAGATACCAAAACTTTAGCGTCATGACTCCAAGGACCGAAGGTCTCCACAGCAAAGGGGACAAAGATATAATTGTCTAAAAGATGAGCATATTTATTGACTTTCTTCTTCACGGCTAATTCAGCAGCAGATGCTGCGTGTCTGGAGGTATTCGGCAAGTGAGATGGAGCTAGAGTGTCAACGCAAGTGGAGTCCCAAATTAAAGATTTTCCTCTAGACCATGGAATTAAGGTGAGACCATCGGGTCGTTGACCATCCGCGCGACTAATACCTGGTGGTTCCAAAAGAGACGGGATGCCACAAGAAGTCAGAGATCTTTTAATGATATCATTGAGTGATGTATGTCTGGGAATGCGACCCTTGCTCCTCGCACAGCTGAGTGCATGATGACCGTAAATATCAGCAATTCCCCCGCAAATACATTGGTGTGGCTGGCAGAGTTTACAACCAAGGCGTAAAGCTATTGCGATTTTAAAGGATGTACTATCTAAAGAGTGCGTCAGAAAGAACGGATGGATTTCAAACTATCGATACGCAACGAGGAGAGAGATATAGTGAGGGGGACCACGACTGTTGGGTCAGCCATAGAATGCAGTTTCAGTTGAGAATATGGTGTTGGTCTGGTGTACAACGTGCTTTCATCGTAGAGACATTTTTGAAAAATGAAGAGTCTGTGATCGCCACTCAGGACTCATTTCGACATCGGATGTCACGCTAGGATTCCAACTCGGAATACAATTTTGCGGTGGGTGGCTTCATTTCGTATCACAGGTTCAACATTAAAGAAGAAATCACCTGGACGAAATTCTATTGCACTGAGATTGTCCGAGGCTACGGTAAGATCTCGCGCCCTGCGACTTCTTTCTTTGGGACCATTTGAAGGCGTAAGTTTGTAAACATCGATCACATACACTGGACGAACTGAAGACAGCGATTCGTGAAGAAATCGTGGCAATTGCACCAGCTATGACTGTGAAAGTGATGGCGAACATCAGAAAACGCCTCGATGCCTGTATTGAAAGCCAAGGACATCATATGGATAATGTTGTTTTCCATAAATAAACTGCATGTATTGGTGAATATGTTGATAACAATAAATTTTTGATTTGATGAATCTTTACAATTTTCTTGCCTTGTGAAATCCATCCGTTCTTTCTGACGCACCCTGTATTACGGTGCCGATGTGAGGAGAAGGTAATGCGTGTAACCAAGCTCCAGACTCACTCTCTTGAAGAGCTAGGAGACGTGCTATGTCTTGTTCGGATGTGATTATTATTATTATTATTATTATTATTATTATTATTATTATTATTATTATTATTATAAGTAAAAGTAGTGCACGTTCGAAATTATGTCACTTCCACATTCTGTAATTGCAGTCCTCTTTTTTGCAATGTCTTTTCCAACCGTACGTTTTCGCATTCTCTCATGCATATGGGAGGCAGCCTCCATTACATATGCTGTGTGTAGCAAAAAGTACGAAGGATTAACCGTGGTTTGTAACATGTGTCGGTTCTCTGGAGCCATATGGAAGTCCCTAGGTCGTATCACAGGTGCTGGATGCAGTGTGCATACGTATAAGTGCACGTGTGGTCAGAAAATCCGCACGAAGGAAAATCTAATCATAGGCGGCTGTGTAGGCGGCATTTTAGAGCACGTGGCGCGCGAGTTGCGTGGTCGAGTGGAGAGTGGCTGTCTGCGTGGACTGTGTCACAACTAGTGAGTGGCCGCAGCTACCTGTTGCTACAGGCTCGCCGTTTGCCACCGAGATCATGTAGAAACAAGCCGCCCTCTTTGTCATGCCTCTCTTGGGCTATAAACCCAACAACAAAAGCTACAAAAACTTCTCAGGCAGACATGACTAGAAATTTGACGTCTTGAAGTACGATGTGGCTTCACTGAACATGTTGTGAAGTGCTGTAATGTGTTTAAATAAACTGCAGACAGTTATAGCTGAATCCTAGATATCTATACAGAAGCAAATATGGAAAATAACGTCCAAAAATTAATATATAATAATAATAATAATAATAATAATAATAATAATAATAATGATTCATTTTAACTGGTAGATTTAAGGCCATTCGGCCTTCTCTTCCACTCAACCAGTATGATAGAAAATTACTACATTGCTATGAATATAATATAATTAATACAATACAATACAAAGCAATGCAATACAATATAATACATAATTAATATAATACAATGACAATTCTTTTTATCTTCACAACAACAATAAAATAATTATGTAATAATAATAATAATAATACATCGGATTTATATGAAAATTCATATTTAGTTTCTTTTACTTGTGATATGGAATTAACTTTTGCACCGGCGTTTATATTCTAAGATGGAAGAACACTTGGAAGAAGAGCAGTTTGGCTTCAAGAAGGGAATAGGTACAAGAGATGCAATTGGACTGCTATGGGCAATCAGCGAAAGATACCTAGAGAAGAAGTAGTAGTAGGGTTTAAAAAGGGCGCGTCAGCTACTATGGCTATTTGCGCCCTTATCTAAAATTCTTAATATAACAAAGACATAAATAATATAATAATCAGAGTGCTAAAAGAACTAAAAAGCGTTGCCACGGTAAAACGAGGCACACAAATGCAGTATACATAAAGTGATTTCTACACAATCATAAAAGTGAGCAATTCTACGACCCTAGGTGGTATTCAAAACGAACAAATAAAACAATACAACTAAGGCCACCAGAGATAACTTGTGTATCATAATTAAAAAAAAAAAAATAAAATTTTATAAAATATTCGGATGTAAAAAGTCCGAAATGTCAACAATGCCTAGAGAAGAATAAAGAAGTGTATATAGTATTTGTGGTCCTAGAAAAGGCGTTTGACATAGTGGATTGGAATAAACTGATGGGGATCCTAAAGAAAATTGGCGTGGATTGGAAAGAGGGGAGGCTGTTCAGTAACCTTTATAAGGAACAACGAGTCAAAGTCAGGATAGGAGAAGAAATGGCAGAAGAAAGTGAAATAGGGAGAGGAGTACGTCAAGGATGCCCTTTATCACCTACCCTGTTCAACATCTATTTGGAGGACTTAAAGTAGAATTGTTTTCAGAACATGGGAGGAATGATAGTAGGAGGAAGAAGAATAAAATGTATAAGATTAAATATAATAGACCATATTATATGGTTTATTTAACGACGCTCGCAACTGCTGAGGTTATATCATCGTCGCTGGTGTGCCGGAACTTTTGTCCCGCAGGAGTTCTTTTACATGCCAGTAAATCTACTGACATAAGGCTATCGCATTTAAACACACTTAAATGCCATCGACCTCGGCCGGGATCAAACCCGCAACCTCGAGCATAGAAGGCCAGCGCTATACCAACTGCGCTACCGACGGCGACTGTATAAGATTTGGTGATGTATGTATGTATGTATGTATGTATGTATGTATGTATGTATGTATGTATGTATGTATTTATGTATGTATGTATTCACACTGCAATGGGTATATACCCGGTGGCAGTGGTAACTAATTACACTCAATAATGACAATAATAAACTTATTAATTAAAATACAATTCATAATAATACTAATAATAATAATAATAACAACAGGGAATATACTAAATTAAATGAATGATGATATGGCTTTGTTAGCAGAAGAGGAGATGATACTAAGGGATATGCTACTGGAGCTAAATGACAGCTGTGAACAGTATGGAATGAGGATAAATGCAAGCAAGACGAAGACCATGGTCATAGGAAGAAAAATAAAGAAGGTAAACGTGCGAATTCTAAATGAGGCAGTAGAGCAAGTGGACAGCTTCAAATACTTGGGGTGTACTATAAGCAGTAACATGAGCTGCTGCCAGGAAGTCAAAAGGAGGATAGCAATGGCAAAGGAAGCTTTTAATAGAAAAAGGAGCATCTTCTACGGAGCTCTGGAGAAAGAACTGAGGAAGATACTCCATTTTTCTGCCCATCCTATGACCTCTGAAATTCCTGAACGTCATTATTGCTTGAAATCCTTCCAGCCAAGTCCTTTTTGGATGTCCTCTTTTTTTTTTTTTAGTTTCGGCAAGTACCTATTTCATTATTAATTAGGCAGTATTTATTTCGTAATTCTTTTAACAAATCCAAACCAACGCGATATTCTTCGTTCAATAACTCGTAAAATAGTATACAGATTATCTTTCACTTCCGTAATATCTTTTACAGTATCATTTTCAACTCTTTCTAGCCTAGATATTCTAGCTGATCACGAAACATCCTTTTCTGGAGACAGAATTTTGTTCGTTTCCTTTGTTGAAAATTACCGTACCTCTGACCCATAAGTAAGTACTCTGTACAGTGTAACAGTTTTATAAATGCGTAATTTATTATTATTATTCTTTTTACTTTTTTTTCACTCCACCAAACAGCACTTAAGACATTTACAGATTTTCTAGTTTGGATAATTATTTATATTTTTTAATTTCTTTTGGATTATTTAGGCCACAAATTCATCTATTTTGATGTCTAAATATACAAGTTCTATATACGTTAGGCCTAGTATTCGTTCCCCATTTCCAAATTTCAGTGATTTTGCTTCTTCTCCAATACCAATGTCTATATTTGGTTTTGTTTACGTTTATTGTTACTCCCCATTTTACTACCACTACAACTACTAATACCAATACTACTACAAGCTTTCCTCCATATTTAACCGTCATTTACCCTTAAAAACCTCATAAACCAGAGCTTCAAAAAACAGCGTCGCTGTAATTGACAAGGGCATAAATGCTCACCAAATTTTATTCAATATATTTTTCACATATGAAAGTATATTTTAAAGATTTTATTTTTAATTTCATTGTTTTCCACCTTATTAAAGCCTTCCTCTCCCCTTCCGCTGAAGGTTACCGACTTTCGAAAATAGTGAGGGAAATGGGATAGCACAAACTGAGAAGCTTCCTCTGGCTAAGAAGAGGCCATAGTACCTAAACCTTACGATGTGGAAAAGCAACGTTATGGTAACAAACTGCACTTTTATCCTGAGGAAAGGACTAATAAATGGTTCCTCCGGCAGTCACGCGCGTCATTTCACAGGCCTGGAAATTGTAGCAATTTTTATCTTCGAGGGGATAGCAGCTCTATTTGGGACGGTGCAGTTACCGTCCATTGGCTTTGGAGTTCTCATAGAGATGGCACCACTAGTGGCTTATATTCATTGGAATTATGGTTTTCAAATGGCTAATAGAGGCAAAAAGAGAGCAGCAGTTGTAGCAACTTCCCTTCCAACCGAGTTAATTTCCAACCCTGCCGCCAGAAATCCCAAAGAAAAACAGTTGTACAGTTCAATATTTGCTTTCCGGTCTCAAGCGGAAAGTGATCAGTAATTTAAAATATTTTAATCGTCGTAGAGTCTCTTCTGTTCTTCTCTTCCTTTCATTATTTTGCCTTCATATCTTTGCGTCTTTCTTCCTTGCTCTCTCCCTCTCCTTCCTTCCTTTCTTTCTTTTTACTTCCTTTCTTCCATTTTACTTCCTTTTCACTTTTTTCTTTCCTTCCTTTTTACCTTCTTCCTTCCTTTTTACTTCCTTTCTTCCTTCCTTCTTACTTTCTTCCTTTCCTTTTTACTTTCTTTCTTCCTTCCCTTTTACTTTCTTCCTTCTTACTTCCTTTCTTCCTTCCCTTTTACTTTCTTCCTTCCCTTTTACTTTCTTTCTTCCTTCTTACTTTCTTCCTTTCCTTTTTAATTCCTTTCTTCCTTTTTACTTCCTTTCTTCCTTCCTTTTTTACTTTTTCTTTCTTCCTTCCATCCTTTTCACTTCATTTTTACTCCGTTTTTTCTTTCTTTTCTTTCTTTCTTACTTCCCTTTTACTTTCTTCCTTCCCTTTTACTTTCTTCCTTTCCTTTTTAATTCCTTTCTTCCTTTTCACTTCCTTTCTTCCTTCCTTTTTTACTTTCTTTCTTCCATCCATCCTTTTCACTTCATTTTCACTTCGTTTTTTCTTTCTTTCTTCCTTTTTTCTACTTCCTTTCTTTCTTCCCTTTTACTTTCTTTATTATTTCCTTCCTTTCTTCCTTCTTACTTTCTTCCTTCCTTTTCACTTCCTTTCTTCCTTTTTTACTTTCTTCCTTTCTTCCATCCTTTTCACTTTTTTATTTCCTTTCTTCCTTCCCTTTAACTTTTTCTACTTTCCTTCCTTTCTTCCTCTCTTTCTTTCTTCCTTTTAAATCCTTCTTTCCTTTTCTTCCTTCTTTTCTTCCTTTTTACTTCTTTTCTTCCTTCCCTTTTACTTTCTTTCTACTTTCCTTCCTTACTTCCTCCCTTTCTTCTCTTCTTCCTTCCTCTCTTTCTTCCTTTTTTCTTTCCTTTCTTTTTTCTTTCTTTCTTATTTCCTTCCTTGCTTCCCGCTTGGTCTGATCACCTGATTGAGTTTTTTCCGAGGTTTTCCCCAACCGTAAGGCAAATGTCAGGTAATCTATAGCGAATCTTCAGCCTCATCTCGCCAAATACCATCTCGCTATCACCAATCCATCAACGCTAAACAACTTAGTAGTTGATACATCATCATTAAATAACCAACTAAAAAAACTATCTCGTTTTCTTCCCTCTGCTTCTTCCCGTCCTTCCTCCCCTCTCTCCTTCCTTTCTTTCTCCCTTCCTTCCAAGGTTTCTTCCTTGCATCCTTCTCTCCTTTCTTTCCTACTTCCTTTCTTCTTTTTGAGGTTTTCATTTGTTTCACCTTTTAAATTTTTCCTCCATTCTGTCTTTTATTATTTTCTTCATATCTGCTTTTCATTATTGTCCTTCATATTTCCATTCTTATTCCTTCTATATTGTCATATTTTTCTTTCCCTCTCCTCGGCTTTCACCTTTTTCCACGATAAGCATTTCTTCCATGTATGGGACATGGTTAATATCCAAAATGTCATTAGATTAAAAACGCAGACAAGTTTCATAAACTTAGTACAGAAAGTTAAAAGAGACTTAAGTACTCCTCAAAAGAAAGAAAATTTATTAACAAAAGACCTATTCAATACCATTGATACAGAATACAGTTTGGCCCTCATGGACGATGTTAAAAAATCTTAAACAGATAAACATTTTTCGGTTCCGCCCAATATTTAGTAGTTAAAAAAGTTTACCGCTTGAGGCGAAAGACAGCATCATTTTCAGTTGTACCAGAATTTTAAGATACCCAATTATTAAAAGGAAATTGAACAAGGACTTGATGCTGCGGACCTCTACAGAGGCAGCCCGCAGAACACTGCAGGTCGTCCCTAAACTAAGATCAGCATTCGCTTTCTTGTGGAAGACTACACAAGAATGTTAATTAGAGAAACTCCCGAGACTAGACCGGGTATCGGAATAAGCTCGGGCACAATTTAAGAGGCAAATCCACTCAGACTTTTGGGCTTTGCCCGATGCCACGAGCGCAATTTAACTGCCTCCACGGACAAGTTGAATATTCCCAGCGGGGTTTTGTGGTTAAAGCGAAGTAAGCAGATCTTGGAGAAGAACAGCGGCTCCAAGCTGAGATCGCTTTACATTCTGTGTCCTTGACTGACAGGACCTCAGGATAACCCTGACAAAAAGCGTCGTATGTCTCTTGACTGACGCGCCTTTGTCTGGGGACATCTGTTTCTTGCCCAATAAGATTCCTCCTGGTCTAAAAAAGCTCCTTCACATGCAAACAGACAGGTTATTCAGAATTCCAATTTAATAAAAACGAACCTGAAGTCCAGCTTAATCAAGAGGGCGGTAGAAGAACGATAAATAAAAGTAGGAGTAGAAAAAGGTGACAAAAGAAGAGGCCTTTTTGAGATGTTATTTAACGATGCTGTACGAATTACGTGGTTATACAGCATCGGTGAGATTGGTTATAGCGAAATGGTATTTTGCCAGACAAGTCATTGGCTTCAAAATGCGACTGCCTGACATTTACCTTACAGTTAGAGAAACTTTTTGTGAAAAATAAAACAAATAGGTAACAGACTCCAGTGAGATTCAAACCCGCGACCGCTCAAACCCACGGATCGTGAGTCACGTTCATTATTCCGAGCCTGAGACAATGGTGACGCTGTTGTTTAATATCTTATAGTACCTGATGTTCAGATGTTATTTCCTTAAGGGGTTAGGTATAGCTTACAGCAGTAAAAATTTTGGAAATATTTAACATTTTTTTCCTCCATTACTGTATCTTGTACAATAATCATGAAAATAAGTTTGTGTTAAGCACTATAATTTTGCTATATGAAAAAAATTATTTTTACGATTTAAAAAAATTATTTATATTTACGTTTTTTTTTTTTTTTTCAAAATTCAAAATAGTGCAGTTTACTGTGCAGTGATGAAGCGTTTCCCTCATAATTCACAAACTTGTTAACTTTTTCGTCTTCTTTTTTATTTTATTGCTGAAACTCATGTTTACAATATCATGCTCTTTCAACTACAGTCCTCAATAAATAATATATATATATTTTTTTATTTTCTGTTAGAAGAAAATACTGATATTTGACCATTTAAAAAAAATGAATTTATTTTTATCAGACAATCTATCAAAGGTAGAGAAGTGATTTTACATCATATTGTAGATATTACATGCATAAGTACACACAAAAATTTAATCACAGAATGTTGGAAATTTTTTGAGTTATGAGGGAAACGCTTCATCACTGCACAGTGAATTGCCATCATTTTGAATTTTGAAAAAAAAAAAAATATTTTTTTAATTGTAGTTATTTTTTTCATATAGCAGAAGGATAGTGTTTTACACATACCAATTTTGATTAATGTACAAGATACAGTAATGAAGGAAAAAAAATTTGAATATTTCCAAAATTTTACGCTGTAAGCTGTACCTAACCCCTTAACAGCCCGTTCCTGGAATTCCTTGTCACAGGAAATCAGGAGCAGTCGGAGTCTAAAATCTTTTAAGTACACTCTACTTAGAAATGTCTTTAATGAACAGAACTAGACTCTTGCGGAAGTTTCTAAATAGTCTTAAATGACCAAGTTATTTTTTTTCTCCTCTCTCTTCTTCTTTTTTTTTTCTCTTTTCTTTTTTTATTATCTTCATATATTACTTAATCATTTGTGTTTGTATGCCATTTAGTAGGACTTTGCTAATCAACATTTATGTCTTGTCACCCATATGTATTCTCCAATTAGTATATTAACTGAATAATACATCTCAAGTAAATTAATCGTCCAATTTGTCTCGGGCATTTTAGGTCTTATAAATTGTGTGTGTGTGTGTGTATTCCCCTTATGTTATGTAACTGATTTTGATTATGTGTAATTTTCTACTTTATTTTATATATTATGTAACCGATCTTGACCATTTGTAATTTTATATTATGTAACTGATCTTGTCTATTGTAATTTCCTACTATATTTTATGTAATTTCTAAAGTATTTTCTTTTGTGTTGTTTTTTAATCAAATTTGTATCTCATGTATATTATTGAAACCTGGTTGAGTGGAAGAGAAGGCCTCATGGCCTTAACTCTGCCAGGCAAACTACTACCACTACCACCACCACCACCACCACTACTACTTACTACTACTACTACTACTACTACTACTACTACTTACTACTACTACTTACTACTACTACTACTTACTACTACTACTACTTACTACTACTACTACTTACTACTACTATTACTACTACTACTTACTACTACTAACTACTACTTACTACTACTACTACTACTACTACTACTACTACTACTACTACTACTAACAATATAGTGGGCCGTGATATTGTGTGATGACCGTGCTAGAAAATATGTATGCCTACTAATTTATAATATAGTCTGTTTCTGTATGTTCATTAAAAAAGATAGGACGAACGGCTTGTCGGGAGGAATTTATTTTCATCAGGATTTCAACATTTTCACATCAATGTCGAATGACAGAAATTTGCTAGAGCTACAGATCCACCTCGTAAGCTGAAAGCTCATTAAATACGAAGCGGACATCTTGTCGGCGAGCAGGAAGTCGCCACAACTTTCAAAGCCCACTATTTACATTTAATGCAATTTTCATTGACCCCAAGTTCGTGCGCCTGTTTCCAATTTAAGAAAAGAGGATCGACCTATCGCTTCTTTTTTTTATTTTCCACATGACTTCGCTCGCAGCGAACATGGGTTGTGACACTTTCTGTAGAAAACCGACGCGCTTTCGGCTATTGACATGTCAGCGGTGTAATGGCTCTGACGACCACGAAACCACGGTCCGTACTTCAAGGCGAACTCTAGGCGGAACGTACGTACTCTATGGGGAAGAACTATTGCATGCACAAAGACTTTGAAAATGTAAATATTTTCTCTTCTCTCTCTCAGCGGTCTCTTTCTTCACCGACTGAACCGTAAGTAGTAATCTATTTCAGAGGATTATTCTTTGAGATATTTCAAAGTAAAATGTTTAATACAATTTTGTTCGTTTTTGTCTCCATTTCGAGATAAAAATTGTTTTATATGAGACATTTGGGAAGGCATTGATTTAATTACCAATATTGTCAGTATATTGTCAGTCAGTTTAAGAAAGGAGAGTATTATGATAATAAATAATTGAAATGATTTTAGTTTTGAATAATTTCAAGGGAAAAATTGTTCCGGGTCCGGGTATCGATCCCGGGACCTCTGGTTGAACGTACCAGCGCTCTTACCAACTGAGCTACCCGGGAACTCCATCCGACACCGTCTCAACTTTTCCCTTTATATCCACACAATTCGCGTGGGCTGACGAAACGCCAGAGACCCACATCGAGTGCACACAATCTCTGTGTGACTTGGAATTGTGGTTTTCTGTTAACGTACACAGTGACGTATATATTATACGTAAACAGTGACGTATATATTATACGTTAACAGAAAACCACAATTCCAAGTCATACAGAGATTGTGTGCACTCGATGTGGGTCTCTGGCGTTTCGTCAGCCCACGCGAGTTGTGTGGATATAAAGGGAAAAGTTGAGATGGTGTCGGGTGGAGTTCCCGGTTAGCTCAGTTGGTAAGAGCGCTGGTACATTCAACCAGAGGTCCCGGGATCGATACCCGGCCCCGGAACAATTTTTCCCTTGAAATTATTCAAATCTGCTTTACAGGGAACTTCACCTGAAAGACTAGATTTGTATAATTTTAGTTTTGTCCTTTAAATGTGCAGAAATTTGATCCGAACAAATGTAAGTTTTGGTTTTGAAAATAAATTTTAAAATGTTACATTCGTTCGGATCTAATTTCTGCACATTTAAAGGGAAAAAGTTGAGTTATATCATTCATCAAGCGAAGTATAAAAACGAACTACCATGAACAATCAGGCGTTCGCTGAAACAGTAACATCGCGCTTAACAATGCAGAGTTTATGTAGCGTCAAAATTCAACATGGACAAAAACATTTGCCTACAGATTTTGTCTAGACCTCTCCGTCAGGGACAGGATTCTTTAATATGCCTTAAATCTACTACACAGGGCCCACAGCTTTATTTACTGTCCGAAGAAAGCCATGCTGAAGATTTTATCGCACATTTCAACCCATCGACTTTGGCCGGGACTGAGTCCATCAACCTTGGGTTCAACGCCCAGTTTTTTACTCCATCGAATGCTGAGCTTTGTTCCTGTGTTGCTCTTATACTTCTCTCTACTATACAGATAATACAATATAATATTTGTTTGATTCAGTCTTATGACAAATCAATTATTAAAACAATGACATATATTTCATAACATATAGTCATTGAGTTTTATACAAAGTAAGTTACGAACGTTTTCGCCCATTCAGGCATCTTCAGGTTCTGAGTACAATATCTCATTATTAATCTGTATGATAATTACAATGATAGTCGATGAGATGGACTGTTTAAAATTGATCATGATATATATCAAATGTACAAACATATGCATAATTCAAATGTAATCATGTTACAAGGTCATAAAATTGTGAAAATTGTGAACACGTAGTGTTTTACATTTTAAACTTCATAATACTCAGTGTAGATCTTGTTTTGTAGATTCCATTAAAATGATGAATTGTATCTGAAATATATAATTATGAAATAGAAAAGAGCAAACTTTCAAATTTAAGAGTGAGATTGGATTGAATTATCAAATGTACTCACGTTATTAAAACGTGGCAACTGCACAGGCTATTGTGATATATCATTATGATCTGAAGTAGTGTTTATCTGTAAAGAAAACTTTAATGTCAAAAATTTTGAAATTTTGAATTTTTTTTTTTTTTTTTTTTTTTTTTTTTGGAAATTTTCTCTCTATTATACCTGGTAAGGTTTATCTTGTCTCAGTAGCAATAAAATCAAGTCCCTTCAAATGAGGGTGGAGATTATAGGAGGGTTGTAAATTTTCAGGATTCCTTTCAAAACCTTGTTATTGTACAGGCTGCCGGAACTCAGTTTCTTGAAAGACAAGCTCAGTGACGGAACTACACAGTACGAAGAGAGATATTTTGTAATTTTAGGTTCGTTCCAACAACAGTCAGGAACCGTCCGTAACCATCGTGAGCATGCGCAGTACAGAAAAAGCGTTCCAACACAATCCGAACCAGTCCTGAACCGGAAACATGTACTGCAGTCGGGCGTTCCAACAAGCTTTTGACACGGGTTCGGAACGGTCAAAAATAGTCCGTGGATTGAGGCATGTACGGAAGAGTACGCATGGCACGCATGCGCATAAGCTCACCAACGTCTCCTGGATACTGAAGAAAGACATGATCGACTGTTCACATCATTGAGGTTAAAGATGAAAAGTGACAATACAGACGAATAATAAAACTAGAGATTTAATTTAATTTTTCGCCAAAAAGAAAGGGAATGGGAATTATTTGGGTATTGAAACAGTTAATTACAATTTCAACATGCAGCTTTGATTAAAAGTATAATAAATAACGTACATACATTAATGATTTAAAAAAAAGAACTATTTTTAGATGAGAGTCCCCCATTGAATTAGCGGAATTCTTGCCTTCCATATTTTTTGTCATCTTTTTATAGAAAATGATCGAAATTCTATTTTCTGCAATTAGAATTAGCTGCGAAACGATAATAATTAAGCATCCCGTTCTTAGCAAAGATGATCACAGTTATAGCATCTCTGGATTTAGTACATAACGATCCGCGAAAGCGTTCCAACAACGTCCAATCCAGTTTCAATCCCATAGCAGATGCTCAACTAGCGCATGCGCATAAGATGGTACAGGAACCGTACATGAACTGATCCATGAACCGCTTGTTGGAACGAACCTTTTATTTTGCGCTACAGAATGTATCAACTAGTCTCTTCCGCCACTGGATGGATGGACGGCACCTCTCCACTACCCCATCGCCATAACAATACAGACGAAGTAAGACATATCTCCTTTCTCTCTCTTTTCACAGTGAGACAAGATACATCACACAGCCTTTACCAGTCCATAGAGGTTTTGTCACAAATCTTTATCAACAGTAACCTCACTAGAGGTTTTGATTTATCTAGAGAAAATCAAAACTCGAGTGGGATTTAATTGACTATTACACGATCAGAAGAAAGTATATAAAGATTAGAAGTAACAAAGTACTCCAATACAATAAAATATTAATTGCCTTACGAAAATACAACTGTCTTCAAATATATTATTGTACCATCTCAACATTACGCTAGATGGCAGTAGTGTTTTATGATTATGTTTTCTTGTTACCGGTATCAGTTGTGCCCACTATGGAATCATCATTGAACTCTGTGGACTGTTACTAGTCAAGAAGGCTTTGTTGATCCAGTTTCATTTTTATTAAAACATTTGCATTTCACTTCAATCATCCGGATCCCAGTAATTAACGTCACTTGACAGATGATTTTCAATAAATCTTAGTATTAAACAATCTCTGATACGTGACTATCCATAATATCATATAGAAGAAGCTATAACAAACATAACCTAAATAATATAAACAAGTGTTAGAAAAGTTTTAATTGGGGATGATAAAATAAACAATAAACGTTTTAATTAACGATGATGAAATAAAAAATAAACATGAATAATTTTAAAAGAAACAATTATTGAAAGTACAATTTTCAAATTTAAATGTTTTAGTGGTTGGTGGTTCAGTTGATGTTATATTGGACGTGTGCGTAAAAGAAGTGAACTCGTTGATGTACATGGTGTATCCCTCAACTTATTCAGGATTTCCGAATGGTGCTCTTCCAGTGATCTTTATTAATTCTTGTTCTTGAATGCCAATGCGAGTCATATTTGAAAGTGCTGTGCATCGACTGGAGTGGTTTGTAATTTTCTGTTTTTTGACGTCCAGATCAGTGCAGTTTGAAATGTTGGCAAACAAAGAAACAAATGCTAGGGTAGTGATAAAAATAAACAAATGCTAGGGACGCGATAAAAGTGTGCGATAAGCAGCCATGATTGGTTGAAAGACGTCCTTTCATACCGTTTTATTGGTCGAAAGTAGTGTGACGTAGTAAAAGTGTAATAGTCAATGTAAAATCTAATAATTCAATATCCATGCGTAAATGGTTTCCGCAGACGTCACCACAGTTCCGCTGCAGTTCACAAATTAATGGCAAGTGTCCAAAGCGTCGCATACTGGGTGTGTCTGATAAATTGTTACAAAATGATAGGTTTGATGTAGAACATCAGTACAAATATTTTTCGTTAAATTATACGAAAACCTTTAGTATTTTTTCGCTTAACGTGATTACAACACACACGATTATTCTAGAACGAATCCTCTGTAGTTGCGTAATATTACAACTGCATGATTTTACTGACGACACAGAAACAAAACTGGACCGCCACAATGTTGATGAGAAGACGCCAAACAGACAGCCACAGATCTAACCACATGCAGACTTCAGGAACACAACAGACCTCGGTACCTCAAGAACTCGGCTACAAACCCCCACAAAGCAATCTCACATTCAAGGTTATTCAGATTCATTTATCACATATTATATGGGACACTAACTGAGTACCTGTAAAATTGTGTCAAACAAAACTAGATACTGATCAAATACCTCGCGATACACCCACGGCGTAAAACGTGGGTTGTAATAAAAAAAAAGCGGTGAGAGGTACAGTATTCGTTATGGACGAGGTCTTAGACCACGATGCTACGGCGCGGGATAGATTGTGTTTATACTTACAATTTTATATTGTAATGAAAAGCGATATCTGTAGAAATACGATTTATTGTGTCGCATTCATTATCATCCTGTGGAAATGAGTTTTAATAGTACATTATGTAACGAGCTTATAATGAAGGTAATTAAGAAGCGAGTATGGATATTTATGAAACGACCACAAGCGAGTTTCATAATTTTCATACGAGCTTCTTAATTACCATTATAGGCGAATTTCATACGACTTTTTATGCTCGACCATATTTCTAACTTGATATTATTAATTTTCTTTGTATCTGACCTTGACCAATGTCCCGTATGTTGTGAGATATGCCAGACGCGAAAGTATTGATTTTTTCCGAGGAACAGATGTTCACATTGATCTTGCTAGGCCATAAGAACCTACAGAGATAACATTGAAATTAAATTAGACATTGAAAAACGAGATGACAAATTGAATTTATTTGAATATTATTTACAATTAACGCTAATTATTATAGTAACAGAACATAACCTTCTGCGACAGTATTGGATTTCCAGCCTCCGTGACTTTTCGCTATACTTGTTTTTTTTTAAAGATGGGACATGACAGGAGCGTTGCGATCGGAAAAACAACTGAATGTCACATAGCATAATAGGCCTGTTGCTATGGTAACAATGGTTGAGTTGCCAAACTTACACCTCCCCTTGCCGAGTGCGTAATAGCTCGCGTGGCGACATTTATTGTGCACACAGTGTTGGCATTGGTACGTTTCGTCTTTGATTCTCTGTCGATTTTTGTATTGTTTTGTTACCTCCGCGTGAATTGTCAATGAATGTTTTAACGTCAGCCATCTTCACGACAATTGCAGGCTTCCATCAGCTGGCAGCGTGGTAGTCCATATTGGCAACATGGCACTGTAGTTCCAAGTTCGGCCGCATAACTGTCATGTCCCATCTTTCAAAAAAACAAATCTTTCGATTGCATATCCGAAAATAATCGATACTTGCGGTTTTATAACGGTACAAAGCTGACCTGTCATTGGCTGAACAGTTGTAACCCGAGTCGTCATTGGCTGAAAGACCTGACCTTTAATGAGTAGGTGTACTTTAATGACATGCATTAAAGGTCTGCTACCAGGTGTATAATTACTACATTCCGGCATGGTCGAGCATAAAAATATTAGCGATATTGTGTGCATAAAACTCACGATGTTTGTCATTCTTAACAGTGAGTTATCCGCTTTATCAAGTATGTCATTTCGAAAAACAGTGCTGCCAACAGCAGCGTGGTGGAATTAACTAGAATTTCTCTACTGTGTTCAGAGTAACCGCCGCTCTCTATGTAAACAAATGCGCGTTTCACAGATAATGGTGATTGGTTGTTGACCGAAGCTCAACTGTCGGTTGCCAGATGCGCGCAAAATATAATCCCACTAAACGCTGTAGTCTTTCAGTTTTAAATCCTTGTTAAAAATTGACAGTTTAAGTTTCTGAAGAGTTCAAGTAAATACGTTTCCTATTAAAATTACGTTTCTGGCATAGTGATTCTGCAATATAGACGTATTTACACAAAAAATCCCCAAATATGATTTCTGATGTTTAGTTCCCCTGATCTGAACCTATTATTTTTTTCTTTTGGAGTTTAATGAAAGGGAGGACGTACTGAAACAAGCTATACGGCCTACAAAAGTTAAAACTAATGATAATCTACGAGATGCAAGAGATTAGTGAAATAATACTGCTGAAAGTGTTAGACAATTTCCAAGTTACACGCATGTATAGTTTGGCAGTGAGTGGGGGTAATTTTAAACAATGCTTATTTATTTATTGATATTTATTTAGACTAAATGAATTATACAAAGCATAAAAATCAGGGACATCCGTATGAGCAAAGCTCTTGTTCGGGTGTAGAGCCATTATAATACAGAAATACAAAAATTAATGTACAGAAATCAAATAAATACATAAATACATAAATAAATACATTAATAACTAAATAAATAAATAAACAACTACATAGATAAATAAATAGATAAATAAATAAGTAAATAGATGAATAAATAGATAAATAGATAAATAAATAAGTAAATAGATAAATAAATAAATAGATAAATAAATAAATAGATAAATAGATAAATAAATAAATAGATAAATAAATAAATGGATAAATAAATAAATGGATAAATAAATAAATAGATAAATAAATAAATAGATAAATAAATAGATAGATAAATAAATAAATAAATAGA
The DNA here is from genome assembly GCF_040183065.1 of Periplaneta americana. Taxonomy (NCBI): domain Eukaryota; kingdom Metazoa; phylum Arthropoda; class Insecta; order Blattodea; family Blattidae; genus Periplaneta; species Periplaneta americana. Next base: position 8,315,826 of record NC_091121.1, read on the forward strand.
TAAATAGATAAATAAGTAAATGGATAAATAAATAAATGGATAAATAAATAAATGGATAAATAAATAAATAGATAAATAAATAAATAGATAGATAAATAAATAGATAGATAAATAAATAGATAAATAAATAAATAAATAAATAGATAAATAAATAAATAGATAAATAAATAAATAGATAAATAAATAAATAGATAAATAAGTAAATGGATAAATAAGTAAATGGATAAATAAATGGATAAATAAATAAATAGATAAATAAATAAATAGATAGATAAATAAATAAATAAATAGATAAATAAATAAATAGATAAATAAATAAATAAATAAATAGATAAATAGATAAATAAATAAATAGATAAATAAATAAATGGATAAATAAATATATAAATGAATAAATAGATAAATAAATAAATAAATAGATAAATAAATAGATAAATAAATAAATAGATAAATAAACAAATAAATAGATAAATAAATAAATAGATAAATAAATAAATAAATAGATAAATAGATAAATAAATAAATGGAAAAATAAATAAATAGATAAATAAATAAATAGATAAATTAAATAAATAAATAAATAGACAAATAAATAAATAAATAGATAAATAAATAGATAAATAAATAAATAGATAAATAAATAAATGGATAAATAAATGGATAAATAAATATATAAATGGATAACTAAATAAACAAATAAACAAGCATATATATAGGCCTATATATAAAACAAAACAGAACAAAAATTAAGAACATGAAAAAACAAAACAAAAAAAAACTTTATTCATAATATCAATTTAAATATCAGTAATAAGTAGATGTATAAGAAAATGGTATAATATAATCTTTACGATTTTTGTGATAACGCTTAAATAATGTACATTAATTGTATAAATGTTCAATTTTAAAGACTTTAAATTCAGAAAAGATTAATTTAGAAGGATAATCAAGAAGTTTTTTTTTAAACATATTGTAACTATTATAACTATTATGATTTCATATATTTGAAGATCAGGAGCATATAAGAAAAATATAGCATTTATTCTTTTGCATATTTTTTACAAAATAAATAAATGTTATATAAACGTACGAAAATTTGTTGATTTACTGCAAACAACTCTTACAGGAGGCACTTCTCACAAAACTGGAAAATAAAAAAAGTTTGAAGTGTTACATACTGTCGACATACTTACTCAGTATGTTACCCTGGAAACAGCAAAAAGTTTATTGATCTTTTAAACAAAACCCTGCGTTGGGCTGACAACCGTCGATTAGCCACGTAGGTTTAATATTATTTCCTAAAGAAAAGCTATAATATTTTGTTTATCTGAAGAAGAAGGTAGACCGAACCTTCGAAACGCTTCCAATTTTTATATGATTCACCAGCAAGGGAAAAGTCCAAATTTCATATTTTCCGGATACTATAAATATTTACTAAAAAACTCTCCTCATTCCATCCTTTTATTGTCGATTCTTGCACAAAGAATTAATAGAATGTGAAAGGTTCCCCAATATTCACTTACCTTTAGTTCTTTGAGCATCACTTCTGGCCTCGTGGACTGCTTTAGAATGTTGCGGTACTTGAAGATGTTTTTCTGGAACAAAACAAACAAATGTGTGTATAAATATTTACCTGAACAATGAATACATCTGTAGGATTGTCTACAAATAAACGACACCTATATAAATACAAGCTGGTCCAATTGAATGGCCTGTTTGATATTCAGAAGCAACACAACTCAGCATACGCTTAGCCTTCTCCCAGCATAACTTAGCACAAATTACCAAGACGCTGAATAAACACAAGAACTTGGATACGGTACAGACGGAGGCTTACCAAACAAACGAAAGCGAAAAAAGAAATAGAAGAGTAAGGAAGCAAGAAAGAAGAAAAAAGAAGTTTAAGTGGAAGAGAGGAACATTAAATGAGACAAGGATAACAAGCCGAAAATGAATCAAAGAGAAAAGTTCGATTACGCCAAGGGAAAACTAAAGAAAAAGGGTAAAATACAAGAAAATAATATAAAATCAAAGAAGGAACACGAAAGAAAGAAAGAAAGAAAGAAAGAAAGAAATATCAAACGATGAAAGGAAGAAAATAAATATAGAGAAAAAATAAATGAGCTGCACAAAGGAAAAGGTTAAAGAAAGAGATAAAAATAAAAGGAAATAATGTAAAATCAAGTCCCGCGCCGTGGCGTCGTGGTCTAAGGCATCCTGCCTAGGACTCGCGTTACGGAATGCGCTCTGGTTCGAGTCCTCATGGAGGAAGAAATTTTCTCATGAAATTTCGGCCAGTGAATGGGACCGGTGCCCACCCAGCATCGTGATGCACTTGGGGAGCTACGATAGGTAGCGAAATCCGGTTGCGAATACCAGCTATAGCGGCTGGGGGGATCATCGTGCTAACCACACGATACCTCCATTCTGGTTGAATGATCGTCCTCCTCTGCTTCGGCATGTGGGCGTGAGGCCAGCAGCCGGCTGGTCGGTCTAGGCCCTTCACGGGCTGTAGCGCCACGGATTAATGTAAAATCAAAGCAGAACAAGACATTCAGAGAAAAACATATCAAACAGTGAGGGGATGAAACTCAGATGTAGAGAAAAAAAG